>NC_139344.1:370459903-370565568 GCF_055883805.1 Amblyomma maculatum | reverse complement strand
AAACAAAGCTAGTCGAAATAAAGCTCAACCACATCCTAATGGTCTCGCAGCCCACCATTAATTGAGACAATCAATCCGCGACAACAGTTAGAAAGTGCTAACACAGACAAGGCATAAAAAAGTTGCGAACCTCGAAAGAGATGGAGAAGCAAATCCTGGCTGTAGGAGCGAGCGCTTTCAGGGCGAAAAAGACGGGCGCAACAGCATGGCCGGGACAGTCGTACTGGTAAGGCTTCCAGTTTTTCCGCCTCTCTGACCTCAGGAGCAGGAAATCCGCGACCTCACTCGCCGCACGCAGGTCGAGGCTCTTGCTGAGGTCGCTCAACTCCCCCGGCACCGTCACCGTCAGCATTAAGCGAGACTCGAAGCGGCCTTTCAGAGACCTCAGTAGCGCAGCATAATTGGCCAAGTCGGACTCGGCACCGCAAGGTCCTCCAGCGAACGGCCAGTCCAGGTTGAGGCCGTCGAACTTGTGGCTCGTGAGCCATCTGTACGCGGCCTCCCTGAATCTTCCCACCTTGACTTCGCTTTGAATGGTGTCTGAAAACTCGGCCGTCTCTGGTTCACTCACGGACACGGTCAGGAGGACCCTGAGGTGCGTCCAGACACGCCTCATGTTGGCGGCGATGGTGAAACCCTGGTACACCTCATCGAACAGCTTGTCTCGGCTCGCGATGGCGCCGGACGAGTACTTCGCCGAGTGGTACAGAAGGTGCGTGCAAAGAGAGTGCGGGACCGTGCCGAGCCTGTAGCGGAGATTCGTGAACTCCCGATAGCCGGTGTTGCGGAAGATACAGAAGATGGGCACTCTGCTCGGATCCACGTCCCGGCTCCGGTTTGAGTGGAGCAGGTGGTAGGGAACGTACCTGAGCCGATTCTTATCCTCCGGCCGGTAGCAGTTGGCAAGCCTGTTACTACTGCGCTCGTTCGAGGTCGACGGCGAAGTGGAAGCTTTGCCCCAGGGGACGAAGAAGAGGGTGGCGAGAAGAGCGAACTGGCCGGCCAGCATGAACGTCGACAGGACGGGGACCCATAGCGGACAGCCGGCGAAGCGCATCGCCCGTCTTGATGCGGAGGGCTGCGATGGACATATGCAGCGGCAACGGCAGTGCCCATGGGGCGATAACCGGCGCCTGGTGTCGTTAAGATTTTCCGCCGAAGGGAGCAGAGAAAGCGGAGACACCGACATTGGGCTTCTTTTTCTTCTTCTACTTCCACACCTATGCTTGCAGGCCGCAGTTGATGAAGAGCGAAGCTAAGGATTCTGACCACACTAACGAAGTGATCTAATTGGCCAGTACAAATTTAGAAACTGTGTCGGGGACGCAAAAGTCTATACAGAGGAAAATACTACCGCAAAAGACATCTATGAAGAACCTGACGACGCGCCGCACTCTGCCGTTACTGCGCTCAGCCCCTCTTCACCTGCTCCCGCTCCCCCCTCTACAGACTTGTTCCTCCGTTTCATCGACGCCGATCTTCCTCCAGCGCAGCGCACTCGGTTTTTGAACCTACTACATCCCTTTCGCAACTCCTAGTTTTTTGGATTAAACTTTACAATCACACATCGCATCGACACCGATTCAGCCCTCTCTCTCTCTCTCTCTCTCTCTCTCTCTCTATATATATATATATATATATATATATATATAGAGAGAGAGAGAGAGAGAGAGAGAGACAGAGAGACAGAGAGAGGGCTGCATCGACACCGATTTAGCTCTCTCTCTCTCTCTCTCTCTATATATATATATATATATATATATATATATATATATATATATATATATATACATATACATACGGAGAGCACCACAATCGCGGCGCACAAATGCACTAGTCACGTGGTATTATTTGTATTTCGCGGGCTTTCTTTTGAGCCCAGAAAAAAGATACACGTGAGACTTTCTTCATCGCAATTAATGGAATGGGGATTTCTGAAGGTGCTCTACAAGTTTCCAATTCACCTGTTTGGTCTAAAGTCGATATTTAATCAATTAAAAAATTTACATAATTAGCTAATTAAGTAATTGCAAAACAAAACATCGCCTGTAGTGCGCAAGGAGGCTGGCAGTTGAACGCAATTGGTTTCACTGACCTACCTCAAATGTATTATTTTGTATCCCTTGGTTCAAGTTAGTTCGGACACCCGGTGTGTGTGTGTGTGTGTGTGTGTGTGTGTGTGTGTGTGTGTGTGTGCGTGCGTGCGTGCGCGCGCGCGCGCGCGTGTGTGTGTGTGTGTGTGTGTGTGTGTGTGTGTGTGTGT
This sequence comes from Amblyomma maculatum, assembly GCF_055883805.1. NCBI lineage: Eukaryota > Metazoa > Arthropoda > Arachnida > Ixodida > Ixodidae > Amblyomma > Amblyomma maculatum. The sequence goes on along the minus strand of NC_139344.1, from coordinate 370,563,305 downwards.
GTGTGTGTGTGTGTGTGTGTGTGTGTGTGTGTGTGTGTGTGTGTGTGTGTGTGTGTGTGTGTGTGTGTGTGTGTGTGTGTGTGTGTGTGTGTGTGTGTGTGTGTGTGTGTGTGTGTGTGTGTGTGTGTGTGTGTTCAGTTCAGTCGTGTCCGACTATTCGTGACCCTATCACGCAACGCTTTCCGGTCTCTCACTAGAGAGTTTTAGCATACCGTGATCCGCGATCCGCTACTGGGATCCGCCACCGCGCGTTCCACTGCGCATGCCCGAACCCCCCTTGAAGCCGACAGATGGCGCCACATACTGGATGTCTTTAGATGTCGGCACAGAGACCTGCCGCGTCTGGACCAATCAGATTGACCGCCCCGCCCACGCGCGGTAGAGAGCCACGGTGGCGGATCGCGGATCACGGTAAGCTAAATGTCTCTACTATCTTCATAACATCACATAACTTTATCTGCAGCGCCTCGAGGATGCCATTTAGCCATCGCGTTCGCTGCCTACCCCTTCTCCGGTGACCCTCAACCTTTCCCAACATCAAATCTTTCTCCAGAGACTCCTCTCTTCTCATCAGATGACCAAAGTAGCTGAGTTTTAACTTTATAATTTGACCCTCCAATGAGCAGTCAGGGTTTATTGTCGACAATATCGACTGATTTGATCTTCTGGCCGTCCAGGGAACTCTCAAGAGTCTCTGCCAGCACCACAATTCAAACGCGTCAATTCTTCGGCGGTCAGCCTTCTTCACAGTCCAACTCTCGCATCCATACATCACAACTGGAAAGACCATAGCACGAGTTATACGGATCTTGGTTGGCAGTGTAATGTCTCTGCTCTTTACTAGGCGGTCAGAAGCAGGCGTCTCCTAATTTCATGGCTGCAGTATCCTTCCGGGGTAATCTTGGAGCCCAAGAAGAGAAAATTTGTCACAGCTTCCACTTCTTGTCCCTTGATGCTCTAGGAAGTTTAATCCAAAAAACTGATCAGAGTCAAAGGAGGAGCGAAAGAGATGTAGTAGGTTCAAGCTGAGTGCGCTGCGCTGGATGGTGGTGGTGGTGAAAAACTTTATATTTGGGAGCCTTAAGGGATTACATTCTAATGACGGGTCGGCTCTTGGCTGCGTGTTGTGGCCGGAAGCTGGTGCTTCCCAGCGACACCCAAAGCCCAGTCTGTCAGCCGCTTTTGAACGGCCGGGTCAGAGCTGGACACCGCAGCCTCCCATCGCTCGAGGTCGGAGAGTTGCCAAGTGGCTGGAGGGTGGAATTCCGAGCATTTGATCATAATATGCTCAAAATCAGCTTTAGGTGCCCCACACAGGGTGCACTGCGGCGAGAACAGTCCTGGATGGATCAAAGATAAGAAAGCGGGGGATGGGAATGTGCGGGACTGAAGCTGGCGCCACGTCACCTGTTGTAGCTTAGTCATAGATTTATGAGGAGGAGGGTAGATGGTTCGTTGATCACGGTAATGGAGAGAGATTTCGTGATAGGATACCATGCGCTCGCGAGCATCTCCCCAGGCAGTGGCAGTCCCTGCTCGGCTGACGTATCCTCGAGCAAAAGAGTGAGCTGCTTCGTTGCCTGGGTGACCCGTGTGAGCGGGCACCCATATTAGTTGAATAGGGTGTTCGGGTGGGGAGAGGGAGGCGAGGAACCGGAAGGCTGGGGTAGAGATCCGACCGCTCGGCGTCGATGAAACGGAGGAACAAGTCTGTAGAGGGGGGAGCGGGAGCAGGTGAAGAGGGGCTGAGCGCAGTAACGGCAGAGTGCGGCGCGTCGTCAGACGCCATGATCTTTGTCTTTTTAATGTTCAGTTTAAGCCCAGGCTTTTCACTCTCTTCTTGTATGCGCATCAGAAGTCTCTTGAGTTCCACTTCACTTTCTGCCATTGAAGTGGTATTATCCGCATATCCAATGTTGTTGATACGTTTCCCAGCAATCTTCACTCCAGCTCGTCCAGACCGGCCTTCCTCATGATGCACTCAGCATATAGGTTAAATAGGCAGGGCGACAGTATGCAGCCTTGTCTCACCCCTTTCTCAATCGGAAACCAATCAGTAAGACCATGCTCAGTTCTGACTGTGGCCTCTTGCCCTTCATAGAAGTTCCTGAAGAGACAGATGAGGTGAATTGGAACTCCCATCTCTTGGAGAGCTTGCCACAATCTGCTGTGATCTACGCAGTCAAACGCTTTCGCATAATCAATAAAGCAGAAGTAAATGGGTTTCTGGAACTCTTGCTATTTCCATGATCCAGCGAAGGTTGGCAATCTGGTCTCTAGTTCCTCTGCCCTTTGCCCTTTCGAAACCCAGCTTGCACGTCCTATATATATATATATATATAAAAGTGAAAAATTGCTTCATACTGTTTCCAAGTTTATTTGTAGTCGACGTTTCGGCAGGAGCCCTGCCTTTCTCAGGGCTTGAGAAAGGCAGGGCTCCTGCCGAAACGTCGACTACAAATAAACTTGGAAACAGTATGAAGCAATTTTTCACTTTTATGTAACCTCTAGCAACCAAGTACGTAATATATATATATATATATATATATATATATATATATATATATATTGTAGTATCACACCAACGCTCGGTGACTGTCGACGGTGACAAAGACGACGAACGTATGTCGACAGGCGCGTGCTACGGAGACGACGGCAGACAAAAAAGAAGACGCAATAGATTGACGCGCTAATTAAATGGTCGACCAAAACACCGACCTGAGCTTGAACGTACCCTTACATTTGGAGGAGGAGGTGGAGGTTATATATATATATTCATAGTTCCGTGGTTGTCCTGCTATCGGCTTGTGGTATTTTTACCTGTGGCTTTCTGCGGTCGGTACCCTGAGCATGTGCGCGGAAGCTATCAGGTCATGTGATGTGTATAAATATGTTTTTTAATAAGAAATGCAGTTGCGAGTTAGCGCCCATTTGTGCAGTTCCCTTGTTATTCTGCCCCCCCCCCCCCCCCCCCCCCATCATTTTGGCTGTTTTTCATCCGAAAATGTATTCCCCTCTACCTCTTCCGCTCGCTGCCGCTTCAACACGCAAGTTGCAACTTACCTCTGTGCCTTGGGTGGGCTGGAGCGTTGCGTTCTCATTCTCTCAGCAGCTGTAGCGATCCTTTCGTCAATTTGCTACACGTGTCGATTTGCCGAATTGTATGGAGCCGCGCTCGAACAGCTAGCCTCCTCAGCCCCTCTTGTAGTCCTGCACGGAATCGCGTCAGCTAGGTTCCCTCGCCAATAGAGACTATCGCATTAAAACATGGCATTTATCCATCATCTCAGTCCACGCTTGTGGGATGCACAAAGTCATCCCAATGCTCAAGTCACATGGTTGCGACCTCACTCAGACCTCTCCAAAACTCCTGACCGATTCAAAACCAACCCCCCCCCCCCCCCCTTCTTTTCCTCACCCCCTAATATTTGCTTTTTTTTCTTTTTCAACTTTCTCCATTCCAACCATGTCCGCTCTCGTGCGTTAATCCCGTTAAATGCAGAAGTTTCTATTTCCACCACTAGGTGTGCTTCCTTGTTATGATGTCAAAATTCTCATCTGAGCCTCGACGTTTCTCTACGGTAAGATCAGGCCTAGAGAGAAGTCGGTTAAGTAATTTCCACGCCACTTTGAGTAAATACGAAGCCATTCTTCCGTTTCTAAACTCATATTTAGCACGCTGCATTTCTATGCACTTCAAGTACCCCTGGCGCTAGTGGCGCAGACTCTTATTTCGCTGTGGCGCCGACCGCCGCTTCATTTGGTCAAGGAGAGTGTAATCACGCTATATCCCATTTCTAACACTAGACACCATGAAGTATGATAAAACACTGATGAAATTTCTTGTAACGCACCGTATTTTAAAGGGTCACAGCGCAGCAGTGCGCCACTACACTGCGATGCCGACTTGCACTGCAAGCAGTGACTTTTTCTTGTTACTTTTGAAAATTCGAAAACCTAGCCACACTAGCTTTTTTTTTTCTTTTACTACCCTTCCTAGCTTTTACTAAATTGTCTCGATATAATTATACACGGATCAGACGAAGTGAGCGCATGCAGGCACTAGGTTCTTCGCCCAAAACGGAAGAAAACAAACTTCACACGCAAAAAAAAAAAAAAATAAAAAACATTAGAGGGGGTCTCAGATGTCTTCAAGAGGAGAATGGCGAAAGCCTACCCTTCCTATCCTATAATTTGCCTCCTATCATTAGCCTCTCGTCGGCATTCGTTGCAGTGCTACATATAATTTAATTGGTTTACAGGAAAGGAAAGGCGCAGTATCTATCAAACTTTTTAGTTGTTGTGGCCGTAGGAAGAAGGAAAAGAAAGTGCACGGGCCTGCTACTGGCTCTGTAGCTGAGCCACCTCCGCTGCCTAAACTGATTTATTTATATTTTTATTTATAGAAAGGGAAAGGCGCGGTAACTGTCTCACTTGTTTTCTGTGGACACCGCAACCGCGCCGTAAGGGAAGGGAGGAAGGTGGGAGTGAAAGTGGAAAGAGGGAAAGAGGAGCCGTAGTGGAGGGCTACGGAGTAATTTCGACCACCTGGGGATCTTTAACGTGCGCTGACATCGCACAGCACGCGGACGCCTCTTCGTTTCGCCTCCATCGAAACGCAGCCGCCGAGGTCGGGTTCGAACCCGGGTACTCCGGCACAGTGGTCGGGCGTCTTACCACTGCACCACCCCGGCGGGGCACCTCCGCTGCCTAGTGCAGACAGAAGAGAAAATAGAGAAGAAAGGAAATAGAAGGAGAAAGACGCGCGCCGCAACAGCCGTCGTCCACCACCGAAGCAATGACGGGTGCAATGACGGCCTACAACAGATAAAATTCGGTGGCTGGATAGCCCACGCCGCAAGCGGCGTTGACCTACCGTCCTAGTTGTTGGTGATAACATAGTTCTGAAGATGCCTGGTAAATAAACGGCCACTTACTAAACACGTCTTATTGCCTAAAGAAAAAATATCACTCTAAAATACCTTTCATCTTTCTCTTAATTTATATTAGTGCTATTTTCTTTTTTTAAGCTTTAATATTTTTGTTTACATATCATAAATACAATGTGTTTACGAATACCACTAAACTTGATTTCATGCGAAATCCAAAGCCTTCCATGAACATTGCATCATCTTCTGCTCTTTCCATCTTTTAAGAGGCAACAGATGAGAAATGAGGCGCCAGTCAAGCACTTCAAAATCCCGCCTCCACTTCTTGGCACCACAGCCTTGTATTGCAAATGTTTGGCCGTTTCTTTCCTTCCCTATTTCTCGCTATACTTTTCCTCTCTCTTATACTTTCTGAACGGATCGCGCTGCCTTCCTTCCATGTTTGTAGCCAGCTTTAATTTTTTTTTGTATGCTTTCCCTCATGGCTCCAAGGCCTACGTAAAGTTGGCTTCTCCCAAGCGTTGGTGAGCCTGGTGGTAAAGCCAATAAAGGAATCATTAGTTGTTAGTACTTACTTTCTGTCTATAAACAAACATTCGCCTCATGATCCTAAGTAACGTGCCTGCGACGATGTCAGTCCGTGGGAAGTATGTCGCCCAGGCCAGACGAACTTTATTTTATCACATCTATTTTATCGAAAATGTTTACTGTAAAAGGGCAAAAATGTACACTCATCTATGGAAGATGAACTGGGACTTCATTTTCACTTTACTATTCCCGAGTTTTTAATATCCGAGCTTACTATACCGGGGTTATCATTGAAAAAAAAAAATTGAAAAGAGCTGCAACGTTTGGCAAAGCATATTTGGGAACAAATATGTGCACATGTCATGGTTGAGATATAAGGTAGCCTTCTTTTTTCTTGAAATAGAATTACCCAAAATACAAAAGGAAACCTATTCCTATCACACAGGATGGCCTACGTATAGGTGTGACCAAAGAAAGTCCACCTGTAACTATCACAGAACACGAACTGGTGGATGAACTGCTACAGCTTTTGTGGCAACAAGTGGTAAGAAGGCAAACAGTAGAAAGAAAGAGAATTAGTCAAAAAATATCTGCATTATTCAACGGCTGGGCGAGCTACTTACCATGAAGTTCAAAGAGGAAACTGGGCAGGAACTTGCAAGCAAGCACTGCCCATTCTACCTGTACACGTAACTATATAATCAAATAAGGCTTAACAACAAAGGTTAGTCACACAAGGTCCCGACTAGATGTGAGGAAAATATGACAAACCATGAAGGGAGAAGGAGACAGCAAAGTTACAGAAAGAAGATAGGAAAGTGAGATGGTATGAAGGGTAAGAGAAGCCAACTACCAGTTTCCCTTGGTCGAATCAGCCAGGAGGTCCTACGTAGAAGAGCCTTAAAGGGACAGTCTACTGCCGGAAATGAGTATAAAAATAGTACAGTAGAACGCGGATATATCGAACTCGAAGGAGATCGCGAAATAGTTCGATATATCGATAATTCAATATACAGAAATCGGCCTGGGACGGCACTTACGATGCGAAAAAACGATACCGTATTTGTCGCCTAATCAACCCACTCGCATAATGAACCCACCCTCCACTGTTGCACCCGAGAATTTGGAAGAAAAAAAAAAGCGTTAAGGCCAGCTCGCTCACAAGCGATTGAGCTATCTCAGCGACGAGCGGCAGCGACAGAGCGAAAAATTTCCAACTTGTTGGAACTACGTCCCTCTCGCCGCTCGAGCCACCGCGGCAGCTCAAAACAAGGTTTCTGTGTCGCCGCGGCGAGGCGTTTTCGCTTGCATGTCGATGGCGCGAGTCACTCCGTTTCAGTAGCCTCATCCACAGCTCGTTTCTTGGAGCGTGCCAAGATGCTGCGCAGCGATAACGTCGCGGCGTGTTTATCTTTTGATAGCTCCTGCGGTGGCGGGGAGCGAACTTATGGCTGATTGCACAAGCCTGGTTCGATTTATCACGCCGCGCTTGGGGCGGGCGTAATCCACTGCCACAAAATTGGAAAGCGTGATAGCTAAATGCTGCTTGAAGTGAGAAATGCTAAAAGCCGGTATCATGATCGCAGCAGACTGCATGCTTTCGTAGACTCATACATGCAAAAAACGACTCCCGCAAAAAAAAAAAAAAAAAAAAGAACTGCCGCCGCTTAACATCCCGCAGCCGCCATATCACGCTACGCCGCGCGTACAGCACTACGATAAGAATGAACGACTCTCGCAAAAAAAAAAAAATAATAAATAGAGAGAGAGAGAGAGAGAGAGAGAGAGAGAGAGAGAGAGAGAGAGAGAGAGAGAGAGAGAGAGAGAGAGAGAGAGAGAGATCTGCCGCTAATTGGCGCAGCCACATTAGCCGCGGCGCGCAGAGGGTTCGCAACACGCGCTGGAGAAAGCGTGTTGTGTGTTGTCTGAAAAGGGGCTGAGCTGGCTTGGCGCATGCGTAGCGCTTGCTACTGATAACGAAGGCCAGAAGAGAGGAAGAGGAGAGATAGCTCGGCAAAGGAATGGTCACACCCTTGCGCTTCGCTCTATCGCGTTTTTCCCCTCTCGTTCGCACCGGCTCTCCCTGGTTCATTCACGCACACGGCTTGCAAACGTCACGTGCTGGCGCGCGAGAAACGATAACGCAGATGCGCGCGCCTTTGAGGAATGGGCGTGGCGCTGCCCTAGACCAGCCGTCGCCGAACTGTCCCCTCTCATTCCTTCCGCGCGTGGCTTGAGAACGTCACGTGGCAAACGGCCGAGGGTGATGCGATCGTCTTTGGGGAAGGCACACTTTCCAGTGCGTGGTGCGGAGTTCGATATATCGAACGACCGGTGAAATTGAGTTCGATATACGACACGGCTTTCCTATACTTTTACATGGGATTTTCAAGGGAATATTCCGCGAGTTCGATATAACCAAAATTCGATATATCCGGCTTTGACTTGCAAACGTCACGCATATTTGTATTAGCATATTTTTATAGTTCTCACCATTTGGTGATAGTATTGAGGGAAGAACCTGCGGTTTAACCAAGCATTTATTTTCAAAATTGGTCAAGAAAGTCAGGTTTTAGCAGATGGTGGCGCCATACTGTGCCATTTTGTTGCTATTAAATGGCATCTGTTTGGAGTGTCTGAAGTGAATGTACTACGCTTTATGACTATGCTACAGCGTCATAAAGACATGTTCATATCAACTTAAGACAGCCCATCTCCTTCAGTAAATTTCAGCTAGTTTTATTTGTTAATATCGCGATTTGTTTTTAAAATGTAGTTAAAATAATTTTTTACACAACCAAATACGGTGCCATACTTGTAGTGCCGCTGCCATCAACAGTGCTGCCACAGGCAAAAATAGTTATAGGTATGTGCGGTAGATGTCAGTAGGTTTACTTAGGTTATTTATTGGTTTGACTTAAAGCTGGTTTAGTACTCTCAATTATAGCTTTAGCAAAATCTCTGTATCTTAGTCAATGACACAATCTGCATGCGACTTAGGCGGCCCGGCAGTCGTCGTGTTCATGGAGTCGCACAGAGTTACTATACTAGCTGTATGTCGTGCCCGCAGCATCAGTGTTTGCAGACCGGCTCTACCACTAAGGAAACGAGACTGCCCTATGGAAAAATTTTCAAGTTTTGAATGGTTCTGCAATCTTTCACAGCTCCACAGCTGGGTATTCGTTAATTCGGGTATGGAGCTTTCCAATGAAGCAAGAAAAAAAAATTGTTGAAGCAAGAAAAAAAAATTGTTGAAAAGTGAGCAGACTGTCCCTTTAAAGGTCAAATGTTCATATCAGCCCAACATCCAGGATCCCCTCTTCTCCCGGACACAATAGTGTCATGTGCAGCTAAGCATGGGTCTGTAGAGTTTTAACCTGCTTTAATGGACAGCTGGCTAATGGATGCTGTTCGTATGCTACACTTTTTCCAAATTTGCACAGGAATAAAGCCATCGAATACTAATGAGGGCCTCTTATTGCCTAATGCTCCTCGAACCCAATATGCTTACGGGACTTTGCCTAGCCAAAGTACATATGTATACAGGCAAATACGCTAGAAAAACATTTTTTTCTGCAGCAAAGTTTTAGAGGAGGCTGTAAGACATTTTTTCTGTTGCCATACCATCGCACTTTGGTTGATTCTACAAGGTAAATTCTTCCTTATTGTTCTGGTAGCACGCAAAAATAAAATACAATGCCCATTTGAGTCTGTTTTCAGATTAGCAAAAACTCCTGGAGAGGTGCACATCACAAAAACTCTATTAAACAAGCCCTGAAAAAGAGGAGTTGATGCAGACATATGAGTGTGTTATGTCAGAATTTGTACCACGCAAGTAACTAAAACTATTTAGCGCCAAGCACAGTTATCTTTTATTTTTTATGGTTTTAGCATCCCAAAGTGACTCAGGCTATAAGAGACACCGTAGTGGAGGGCTCCAGAAATTTTCTCCACTTGGGGTTCTTTAACGTGCACTGATATCACATAGTACACAGGTGCCTAGATTTTTGCCTCCATCGAAAAGCGGTCACTGCGGCCAGGATTTGATCCTGCATCATTGGGTTCAGCAGTCGAGCGTCCTAACCATTGAGTCATCGCTGCAGTGTGCAAAGCTGAGAGTTAAAAAATTGTTACATTTAATGGACTATCATTATTCAAATCTACAATTTGTTAAGCACCAATAAAATGTATTCACCATAAAACAGCATAAAGTGTCCTTCGTCAGTGTTTCTAGTATTTTACATGAAAGCAAAAGGTGGCTTACAGTTAGCTTGTCTCGGCATGTTTCAATATGAAGTTATGTGGGAGATGTACATTTTCAATGCAACAATGGCACAGACTACCTTCTTCAGAACGTTTTTGCGAGTGCACATTTCAATTCTCCTAACTTCGACTTCAAGTTTACCAAATGAGTAGCATACATATATGTTGTCTCATTACCGTTAATTCTGATACGAATCAGCATACAGCAGAATTTGATAATGTCATTTAGCTGAGGCTGTTGTTAACATTGCGCATGATGCTAAAGTAGTGGTACAGCAGCATTTCCGCAGTGAGGAACCGTGAGAACACTTAGAGAATGTGTGCAGCAAGACTGTTCTTAATGCTCTTGTTCAATACTTTTCCTATGACAATAGAGAAGGTTTAATATTAAAGAATGAAGATGCATGCATACTGTTTTGAAAGTCCGATTGTGTCCTCCTAATTCCCTCATGCCAGTGTGCTTCCAATGTAAGCAACCATTTTCCAGTCGTCACTATAAATGCCTGTGAAGCTGTTGTAGCTTTCCCCGTGTGCAAGAACCTCTTAAATGACATGCTGTGTTCAAGTTTGTGCTTCATGGAACTATGCAAAAAGTATACTATAGAACTATAGTAGGTCACCCCTTCATGCAGTGTGAGGTAATGTTCGCTATGTTGACAGCCTTGAACTTCTCTCCAAATCCCAAAAACAGTGGCCTAATGGTAAGTCGAGGTTTGTTATCAAATATTATAACAGGAAACTTCATCACAACTGGACAGCTGTTTAAGTAGAGATCTCACTTTAAGAATATGTGCACAAGTAAGAGTGCTTTTAATTATTTGTGCGGGTTAAGTTGTTTCGAAGGCTGCCTATAGGAGCTTTTCATGTGCACTCTGCATGAATCATTCCCAGCCGAAATTCCTCTGTAGTCCATCCGTGAAAGTCCGGCCAAGTTTCCATGTCCTAAGCATTCCTTGCTGGTAGCAGGACAGGAATGACCACAGTGCTCACAAGGTATTCATCAGTCCAACTGTCCGTTGATAGCACTATGCACAAGGCTACAACCTGCAGTGCAAAGAAGACCAATAAGCTCTAGCATGTGCATACAATATTACGGTCACCAAAGTAGACTGAACACAAGAAGGATTTCAGAACTATTTTAGCTCTGAAATTCATTTTTATAATGACAAGTGTAGAGTGAAAATAGCCCCTCTCAGGTGTCCTACTGTACTGAATAAAGTTTCTCAAACGGGTTGAACATAGGCAGACATGAAATCTTTTGGCCAGTTTAGCATCCTATCGCAGACACCTACAAGTCCGCTAGGTGATAGAGACTCCGAAACCTCCAAGCAGTGTTGTATGCTTTTTCCATGTTAAGGAAAAGTAATAGACAATGTTTTTGCACCTGACCACTTCTCGGGCTGTTTTAAAGGAAGACGAGATGATCTGCTGCTGACTATGACTTACTAAAAAATGCACTTTTGAGTCAAGGTAAAACTAATATTTTCCTTTTTTTTTGTTTAACGTCTCTTCCTTAATGAGTGAGGGACTTTCATTATAACACAACTGTTAACTGTAGCTTTAATATGTCCAATGTTTAACATGTCTATAGGGTTTTTCAACAATCGACATGCGGGCCAAAGCATGTGATTGCAAGGAGAGTAAATAAATGCATACTGAAAAAAGCAAAGAAATCACTACCACTCAATTACAGAATGACAGTTGAATCTTAATAATTACGGCTAAATGCAACAAAATTTTTGCTGATGATGGAAATGTACTTTATGACAGTGTATCATAGTGTCTGTGTGTCAAACTGATATGTACTGAAGAATAAATACTGCGTTACTTGCTAGACAGAGGACAGGTGAAAGACAACACACGAATGAAGCGCACATTAATATTGCGCTTCATTCGTGTGTTGTCTTTCACCTGTCCCCTGTCCCCTGTCTAGCAAGTAGCGCAGAATTCCCCAGTATGATCAACCAACTGGCCCCCGTGTTTGCATTGTTGATATGTACCCCACTGCAAACAATTAGTCCAAAAACTAGTCTGTCAAAAGTGAGACTTAAAGTATTTTTACAGATAAAAAGGAAGCTTGATATGTTTTGTTTACTTAAACATATAAGCATTAAACACAGAAAAAAAATTAAGCAGCCACAACTCCTGTGAACTTCCAAAAAAGCATTTCATTCTGCTAGAAGCCCCACTAGCATTTCTTTGCCTATTTCATTATGCACAAGCCAGTTTGCTGCCTGCTTTTTTTTGTGACCAGTGTACCTGCTTCGACTATGTATAAAAAATAAAGAGCAATTTTCAACAATAACATCGGTGTTTCTAAACATAGATGTTATCAATTAAACGCACTGCTGGCACAGCTCATCAAAATCAAAATCAGCAGGCCATCTACCTACCGCTACACAACATTTAGATGTTGTTACATTTCACAGGAAGAAAATTATACTCCCTCGTGTGGCGAAAATTGAAAACTGATGAACTATCCCTTTCCAGCAACACAGTTAGAATTTGCAGGACCAGATGCATCCCACAGGCCGATTGCACCACAAATATGTACAGGCCAAGAGGGCAGGCAGCATATCAAACATCTGGTGATAACCTGCTGCTTTCGGTTTGGTTTATGGGGCATAACAACCCAAGGCAACTCCAGGTATGAGGAATGCTATAGTGAAAGACTCTGGATAATTTCGACCATCTGCTGTTCTCTAATCTGTATTGACATCGCACAGTTCATGAAGTGCCTAGCTAAACAGTCAAGTGGACTAAACACTGAGATTACGTACCTGCTGTCTTCGTTCTTTATACAGTGAAAGCTCGTTAATTCAAACCTTGATAATTCAAATTCTCAGATAATTCGAACTACACTATTTGGACCGGCCAAGCTTTATAGAGATCTGTGTATAAAATTCCGTTAATTCAAACGCCAGTCGGTTCTGCTACGGATAATTCGAACTACGCGCCGCCGCGTCTGGGCGGCTTGGCGCACATCACGCGGCAAAAAAAAGAAGAAGTAAAGAAACATATCCGTGATAGAAAGGCATAATTAGAGGCTATGCACGTCTGAAACGGGGACAGAAAATGGAACCAGGTAAAACCATGGAAGAGTGGGTACAACTTAAGTGGTGCCATGACCGGCACGGCGGCCGGCGGCATTGGAGAGAGGGGACGGCGGCTGCGGCAAGGTCAGTGCATGGCCGTGGCGGCGGCTGCCTGCTCTCTCTTTTGTGCAACCTCCGTAGTTCACAACTAAATAGTAATTAATTCCAGCCCTGTTAATTTGGAAATAGGAACAAGTACTGTCGGCGCGGACCCAGTAAACTCCCATGAAAGGCTATCTCGGACGGACACTATGGGTTAATATTTTTTTTTTTTTTGCGACAGCCATCTATCCTTCCACCCATCAGTCGTCAACGGCAGCACGCTAGTCAGGCGCGATCATGACACTGGCTTTTAGCACCATTCACTTATTCAAAAGCCGCTTGCTGCTATCGCGCGTTCCACTGATTGGAGTGGCAGTTGACGGCGCCCGCCCCAGTCACCCATAGCATGATCATCATCAGCAGCAGCAGCCTGAGTATACCCACTGCAGGGCGAAGGCCTCCCCCACAGTCCAATTAACCCGGTCCTGTGCCAGCTGCATCCACTCGACCCCTGCAAACTTCTTAAACTCATCCGCCCACCTAACTTTCTGCCACCCCCTGCTACGCTTTCCTTCCCTTGAAATCCAGTTTGTTACATTAAGCCACCATCGGGGTTATCCTTTCTTCGCCCTACATGTCTTGCCCATGCCCATTTCTTCTTGATTTTCACTAGAATGTCAGTGACTTGAGTTAATCCATAGCATGATAAAGCGAACATACTGAAAAGGAGGCTTGCACAACCGGACAAGCGCTGGCACTTTGCCAAGTTCACTCCCCCCCCCCATTCTCCTGCTGGAGCTAAAGTCAAAAGGTAAACACACCGTTATCGCTGCTCAACATCTTGGCACACTGCCAAGAAATGTGTTGCGGACCCTGACCACCAAAGCCAAACGAAGGGACGCGCTATAGACTGACGCCTTTTGTTTTTGTTTTTTTTTCAGATTCATAGGCACAAATCGGGGCTGGGTGGGTTCATTATGCCAGTGAGTTCATTATGCAAATAATTACAGTGCATTTACCAATACAAATGGTTCTTGTTTGTTTTTTCAAGGCCATTCAATAATTCGAACATCGGATAATTCGAACGTTTTTTCCCGTCCCGTGAAGTTCGAATTAACAAGCTTTGACAGACTGCAAGCTCCTCTAATCCCACATCATAATTTGAAGCGAATTAGCACTCAGATCTTCCCTGCAGACGCAGTGCCTATTCAGTGAACTAAAGCTTTAACACAAAGGACTACTACCACTAAGACGCAAGCCTTCTCATGATGGCACCAGGATAAAATTGGGTTGCCAACAAGGCATCATGTGTCACATAGTCAGTTGACTTCCACGTGATCCACAAAAATGCGGCCACACTCCCACTACCCAGAGATATGAGCACTTGAATGGATGAGGCTATTTGTTCCAGTGATCACCTTCATGTGATTTTTTGATATGCCAAACTTTTCGCCTTGTGAAAAGAAGCACTTCCTTAGGTTGCAAGCAGAGTATAGAGACACGGGTTCAGCCCTGTATAAAGAACTACCGATTTCATTTCTGCCATGAAGATTTTGTTAAAGAAGTAATATAGACACACAAATTTTGATTGTATGTTTTATTATTTGTAATTGCACATAACGCATCACGTGGTACTATTCACCTGCGTAGAGAATCAAAATGATAAAGGAGCAACTACACCACAGTTTTTTTTTTCATCCCTGTACGGAATTTTGACGTCCTGGTCATCACTTGCATGTTAAAACCAAAACAAGCAAGAGACAAAAAAATTCGATTACAGATTACTGAGTGGTCATAGGTGAACACGATGTGTTAATCCATGGCTCATCACTACTCTAGGGTGAGCTCTCACAGTAAGCCAAATGCAATTATTTGTGGCAATAATGGGATCCTCACGACAATGCACAAAAGAAAAGTTCTGTGAAATGTCAGATAACGCCTGTAACTAACTTCCTTCTTCAACAACACGGTTTATTGAAGATAACACCACGTGCAAGGCAGCTCAAGAAGAGGCCAACCGGACACTGCCACGACTCAGTGCACTCCCTCCACTTGGCACCAAATGCCCCCTTAAATCTTTCTTAAAGCCAATATAGAAGAATTTTTCACTTAAATTGAAAGGGCCAATAGGGCACCAGTGATTATGACATTGTTTACTCATGACCACAGCACACATTCCACGAAGCCATCAAACATTCCCGCACATGGTGACAGGCCCTTGGACTAACATAGGAAAACACTTCACGCAGTCGTGGCCGCAAGAGTAACTGTAGTTCCCCTTCCCTCTCTGTTTCTGCGGCATCTGTTCCCCATCGCGCAACCTGAACTACAACGAACTGAGCCCCTCTTCCGAACCAGAAGGGCCTGCTGTCCACTGTCGACGCCTGAGCCACACAAACCTAACAATACCCTAAACTCCTGGTCGTTCTTTCTGTACGTGGGGTGTTCTAAGAAACATGCACGGTGGGGAAGATAGAGCTACCCGTCTCGTGGGCTGGTAACCTACCATCTCCATGCCAAGAATGTTAGGGGATGCTTACCATACCACAATATATACATGCCCAGCCAATGCACAGGCCGTGGAAAAGAAAAAACAAAGAAAACAACTCACAGCAAGCAATTAAAGAGCCCTCTCCATGCTCTACTGACATTAGCTCGACGCTTACTCTTCATGAAAATACTTTCAAGCATGCAGATACAAGCAATATTTCTTGTTTACATTTGCACGCTGCAATGGTAAGTGGACAAGCAAAATGGTCCCTTTTGCAACTCAAAAGAGCAGTAAGACTGCCTATATAAGAACAATGAGTCCAACATCAACACACTCGATCACAGTCCACAGCAAGCAGATGGCTACGGCCAACGTGAAACGCCTGAGGCAGAGTCAGAGTCGCAGCACAGCCTGGGAAAGGTGTCAACTAATTTATTGAGAAAGCCTGTTCCATGAACAAACCACATGCCCGAATATTAGACACTCTGCTATGCAAATCTGTATCTCACTGAATTAAACGTGGGCCCAATGCTCCTGGCAGTCACCAGCACACTGCTCAAGTACTCGAGGTGTTCTTCTCAGGTTTTTGAGTATAAAACCAAGTCACAACGAGGACAGTGATGTATTTCACTCTCAATACTTGATAGATAAGGTCTGCGACACCACTCATTGGTAAGCTGTCCACTTCTGACATGGCGTCCAGATGGTGGTAGTCAATGCAGAACCTTAACCTTAGGCCTTTCTTTGCTGCACAGGTGCATGTAACCATGCTCCAGTGGGTATGCTGGCCCCCTACACAAACTGCTCAACTTGAAGATCAACCTTGAGCTGGAGTGCAACCGGTAAGCAGTATGTGTGAACCTTAATTGGTTTAGCGCCTGGTACAAGACTTATATTATGTTCTCAAGCAATGCCCTTCCCCTGTCTTTCGGAGAAAATGTTGATTTTGTGTTGGCCTATCACTTAGCCTATCTCCCTGAGGTATTGCTTAGACAGGTATGCAAACTCGAGCAATACCTGTTCAACAGTGTTATTTCCAGTATACTATTCTGGAACATCCTCTATCTCTTCAAACTCCTTGTAAGCCTCGAAAATTATGCTGGCATTATTCACCCCGGCGTAATTCTTCCTTAGTCTGTTGGCGTGAACCTATTGCCCGGGCCCACTCTTGAAATTGACAACATATCTATCGGGTTACTTCTGCTCTATAATGGCCATGGGACTAATTCACTTAGGCTGCATTTGGTTCTCCTTATTCGTATCTGAAGCAAGGACTTCTTCACCTTCACATTAAACAGTGTGACTCATGCCCTTAGATTGTACTTTGCAGCATACGCTTGTTGCATGTTTTACTTGGTCATTTATCCACTCTTCCACTTTGGCTGCCATATTGGTGCCGGAGCTTGGTCAGGTATTCTGATACAGCTTTATCAGACCAGTTGGGGGGATCTGGCTTACAGTCCACGCCTTTTGAATGATACCTAATGGGCCTTGCGGGACTCACTCATACACAATTTCAAACGGGGAAGCTCCCGTGATTTAGCGTGGAACTTCTCCGAACACCCTGAGCACGCATGGAATGAACCAGTCACATCCCCGCACAAGGTCTCTAATTATGCGCCTTCGCATCGCTATGAACGCACCATTACAGCGAATGATGAGTCCAGTGCTCTGAGGGTGATCTGGCATAGGAAACCTTATCTCTATTTCAGAGTGCTGAACTAGTTCTTAGACCAGTGCAGCAGAGAAATTTGTTCCTTGGTTGCAGCAGGTCAACAGAGGGATACCGAACGGCGAGAAAATGTCGAGGAGTGCCTGGCACACTGCCTAAGCTGTCTGTGAGCGCAGTAGTATATCACCTCTTGTCATCGGGAACTTAGGTCGATAACACACAAGGTATGTCGATGTCCCATCGCTGACACTGGCTCGATAGGTTCGTTACAATCTAAGTAAATTGAAAAGGTTCCTGTGATTGACACCTAATGTTTCATTTTTCTTCTTGCAAACTTCTGGTACGTATTACAGGTTTGATAATGGTGCCTCACATCAGTAGTTAGAACATAATCTGCTGCTCGGTGAAGTTCTGCTGACACTGTGTGTCCAACCGCATCCTAAGCGCACCAACATTCCTGTTTCTAGACTCCCTTCGACACCTCGTTCCATCTCCCGATTATGATATCTGTGCCTGAATCAAACTATGCTTTGAATAGTCACCCTCCACACAAGATGCCTACCCAGGTAAGCTATGATACAGAAGCTAACCTGTTCAATGCCTGTGTTAGGGGTTTGCATGTGGCTCTTGCTGTCATCTTAGTGTCCCGGTGGTCGCAACGTGCTTCAAAGCCAAACACTACTTTCAGTCTATTTTACTACTTTACTGCACTTTACCGCTATTTTATCACTACTTTATCACAGCCACAGCATTGTGGAGAATCCTTGTGATCATCCTTAACCAGGTTGCTTTCACTCCCTCCCAAGCACAGCCGGGTCTCTCTAGGCACTTCTACCACCTTTTCAAGGCACCCAGGCCTACTATGTTTGCACGAGCTCCTTAGGTGTCAACCTGTTAAAGAATGTGTGCGGGCACTTCCTCTGACATAATTTGCTCACGAGTAGGGCTCAAAGCTTCTCTAAAGTTTTCACTTTGCAGCTGTCTTTAAAAATCCTTTACCAAAGTTTCACCAAATCTAATTTGGTGATGAACTGTCCCCAGCTTTCAGTCTGTCCTCAAGCATAAAACATCTGCTTGCACTCTTCAGCCCCAGTTTCAGCTTTATAAGCACTAGCCCCTAAATTTAATCAAAAGTCAATACCACGGAGTAAGATGGACAGAGTGCAGACTCCGCTGTTGGGACTAGTGAAATTTTGCTACAGTAGAGAAAGCTTGGTGGCGATTTCGATGAGCGGTGCTCTGATTTAACACCGACAATGGTGAAGCGTGCCGCCGCCTCATCGCCACTCCTGTAGTTCCCTTGTGCAGCTGTGTTCATCGGCTGCTTTGTGTTGGTGCAGTCATGTCGCCTGCATCACTGCCGTCATATATCCCTGATAATCGCATTTGCAGTGCGCGTCAGCAATTGACTGCATCACCGCCCACATATATCCCTAGCAGTCGCGTTTGTCGCCTGCTTTGTCTCTCTGGCTCCTTCATATCTGCGCAGATCCCGATGCAGACGTGTTTCACGTCTCTCTCTCAGTTGTTATGTTCAATGGATAGCCGTGTTTTGAGTATTATGCGTGTTATCATGGTTAAAAAAACTGTGCTGTTCCTCTTTCTTTTCCTTTAAGTTAGTCTGATACACAACCAACAACCAAACACCTCATCGCCTACTCTGCGCTTTCACACTATCAGCATTTAAATAACACTAAACAGTATGTGCTAATCACACGTCTACTGCACCGTCTGCCTTACCATCTGAGTACCGCTGATCTTGTTTTGTGGATTGTCGTCTGCATGCCCCTGTCGACTCATTCTCATGGGTACACGTAGACGATGCACACAAAATATGACAGGGGAAGAGCTTTCTCTTAGATAAATGTACAGGTTGGCATACGTGCCGCGACGACCCGAATTCCACTTGTGCGTTTACCGGCCAGCAGATGACAAGTAAAGCTACCACTCTGTCTGCATTTCGGCTGTTGGTCGCGACGCTCGCACGGTCGCTTGTTCCTGCTATGGGTCTTTGCCCTTCTGCAGCCACCATGCTCTCGGGTCTTTGCCCTTCTGCAGCCACCATGCTCTCCAATTCTACTGCATCAGAGACCACATCACTAGCACTTCCCCTCCTGACATCGCACTTCTGGAGAAAAAAAGGGTCCACCTGTGTACCGCAGACTTCATGCTCACGTGACGTGGTCTTTACACTTTCTGGCCAGCTGATAGCCAAAGAGTCCAACTGGTAGTCACAGCAAGCCCATCACGTCCTCCAGGCTGATGACGTCGCCAGCTGCCAGCGCTGCAGAAAGTGCACACAACATGAGTCCGCCACACTATTGCCTCAGTATTCACTTCTGTCGGTCTCGTTTCTCGGAGCTGCAAAGGAGTTTTGATTCCTGAGGTCGGTCACAAGAATGCCACCTCACTTAGACTGACTACTGGGGCTCAAGTTACTGCTGCCAATCACTTTACAGAGAGCCACTCAGAGGTCACAACACCGGTTAACCTTTTCAAAAGAAACCCAGATGATGACTGCATGGTCAAAGAAAATCCTGCTTCTTTGCCCGCTCGTCCAGGGACACGTTAACTGGTTGCATGGCAGACTTCCTCCTTCAATAATACAGTTTATAAGACAAGACCAGGTGATGAGATGCAGTTCAAAAAGAGGCCAACAAGATAAAGCAGGGACTTGGCACACTGCTTGCTTTTGGCACTAGAGTGCCTCCTTAAATCCACTTGGCCAGCATTCTGGTGGCCATTTTACTAACCAATCAAAACTGAGCTTCTCAGAGCCAATCAGAGAATTTCACTTAAACTGAAAGGGCCAATGGTGCACCAGTACTAGCTAGGTTGTTAATTCCTGAGCACCATGCACATTCCATGAAATCATGAAGCGTTTGCGCACGTGGTTACAGCTCCCTGGACCAACAAAGGAAAAAACTTCTCTAACTTAGAAAACACGAGCATGCAGCCGGGGTCATGCCGGGTCACGAGCACATCGATAAATGCTGGACATTCTGTCCATACACAAGATGTCCTGATGAACGTGCTAACAGTGGCCAAAAGCTTCTGATGTACTCTGAAATATTTCATTTATAAGCAGTGCACAATAATCCACATCTGCCACTGTTTGCATGTTCAGATTACTTCCAACTGTGTCTGCTCACTGTCTCTTTATAAGAAACTTCACACTAGCGACATTTAATCAATGCTGGCTTGCTAAGGCCACGAATGGAGCACAGAGAAAAAGTAGAGAATCACTTATTTTATCTAGCACCAAAAAAGCCCTCATTTTGAGCGCTGGGCATTTTCTTAATGTAGGAGTGCATTTAACAGCAATATTTTCACCCTTCTTTATTCACAAATTTTATCCATCCTGTGTCCATACGTCCAGGCTGTTCTCATGGATCTGCACAAGGTGCAATCTAAACAAACTTCAAAAATTTGTCTCTTTGTGTGTCTTGTAAGTGTTTATGATAATGTCGCTTTGAGCTATGCAAAATATGCAGGGTTTTAAACTGTTGTCTACAATAATAATATCACAAAGGCAGATGGGCATGGCATAAGAAGGGGAACCGCTGAGCTGGAAATGTTAGGAAAAGCAGCTAGACACCATCCAAATCATGTAGCTTCAGAACCTGCAGATGAGCTTCAGCTAAATCACATCGGCTGGATGTGGTAAAGTAACAGTTATGGTACACAATAAGCTGCAAGTCTAAGCTATGTTCGTGCCAACACTAGTGTCCTCCTCCCTTTCGGTGCCTACTTCATCCCTTGCCTAACAGCACTCTTCCATGGGCAGCCTCCATCTCTTGTGCATATTTGGTGACATTGCCTTGGCACGTTTATTACCCACCTGACCAGCTGTCTATCCCATGGGATATGCTTTTTGCAAAATAGATGCGTGTTGCTTATACTCCTGCCGGCCGCAACTGCCCCGAGTTGTACCCGGCACACAAGATGAAAGAATAATTTTCACTCGCCTCCAATACTTTCATCAGCAAACTGTGTTGCTATGGCCCAAGAATAGGAACATGGGTCAGCATGCATGGATTCATGCAGTGGGTATAGTCTAGGCAAAGCATAAATTATGCCTGCCGCAACTTTTCACACTGCTCACTTGTCCGCATCTCATTACTGCCTGGAGTGGACTATCTTGTGCATAAGCATGCTCAGCACAGCTTCTTGCCTGGACTTGGAGGAAAATGGATTCAGTGGCCATCATCCGTTGCACTCGGAATGGTCACCAGCCGGAGGTGTGCTTGCTGGCCAGCTAGCCTGTAAAAAAAAGCGATCACCAAGTCCAAAATCAATGAAACTGTGTGTAAGCTTCACACCTTGTTACTTCTAGTATTTAGGCAGTGTAAGTTGAATGTTTGTTCAGAACACACCAAGAAAGCAATGCGAAAAATAAAAGGCAAGAAAAAGTGAAAGACACTAAACCAATATTAATTTGCTTATGAGATAGCAAATGAAGTAAATGCTTTTGGATTCAGGCACCCCACTGTGTAGCCACTGCCTCTTGTCCGCCAGCGCCTTCCTCTTTCCCAGTGTCAAAAGCTACGGAGTTCAAATGTGTCAGCTCTGTCTACAGCCCAATAAAGTCCTTCCAGAAATTTCAAAGATCTTGTTGTGGATTATTATACCATCGAGGTATGACTGTCTTAATTTAACATCAAGGCAGAACTGAAATCAAAACCATAACGGAGGCCTGACATGCCTGAACTACTTGAGGTAATAAAACTGTAAGGAAAGCTCCACCTCCGTAGCACTGCATAGCCACAGAAAGCTGTCCCTAAATATAGTGGGACCTATCGATACCTAACAGGTATACTTGCACTGACTTAAAGTGCATATTGATGAAGGACGGCATCAACATCTTCTTTGTGAACTTGGAGGCCTGTTTTATTGCAGCAAATCACTCTCGTCCCTGCAGAGGTAATTGGCGCTGGCATATCAAATTGTACACAATGGTTTCTAGAGAATTATAGAGGCCTCACCAGACGTCCAAGATCAGGCCCTGAAAAAATGGTTTGCTAGGCACAGCTTAGCCCTGCGGGATCACCAAATCTTTAAAGGCATGTATAAGCACCAGTACACAGTGAAAACGTTTTGATAAGACCTGGCTTAACACTTTTTCTGGCATGATCTTTTTTCCCGTTCCTGGCCACTGCCCTATAGACATCATGTATTTTTGTAAGGCTAATAGTTGCCGTGTGCTTTCGTATGATACGATCATGAATATGAGTTAAAAACTCGCAAGGTTTTGAATTTTCCTCCAAGAGGCATTAAGAGAGCCCTAGCAGGAGGCTTTTCAATAGATACTGTAATTATTCGTGTAGCAGACCTGTCCGAAAAATGAACCACCTCCCTCATCCCAACACTTTTATTACCGAGAATTAACTTTTTTAAATTTTCATAAAATGTTCTTCAGTTTCATGCAGTCATTTTTGCAGTTTGCAACGCTGACCTTGGCGGCATGCCAACATGGTGTGCGCCGATAACATATAAGCGTATTTATCTCTTGAGAGAAGCTTCTGTAGGAAAAAGTTGGCAGTTTTCTCTAAGCTTTAGATACTTTGTCGTGATGTGGAGTTAAGCTATGAAACTGCAATTTGTTTCTATGAGTTTAACAAAGGCTTGCTTTTTGGACACACAAGCAAAAATTTCAGCTCAGAGTTGATGTCATTTTTTAAATAGGCATAAAAGAAAACCACAGCATTTCTTCCTGCCAATCATCAAAAACTGTATGAAAACATGAGAATATATTCAAATAGTCTCGAATAATCTTTTATAACCTTTAACCTGCACCATCTGATTCGGTCAGCAAGACATGAATGAGAATATTGAATTCAGCGATAAAAAAATTTGGCATTTGCGCACCCATAATATCCAGCTTATACAGATTCAACCAAAGCTGTTTATACCCATGCCACGGGCTCTATGTTAATGTATACTCGTATGAATCCAAGCTTTGTTTTCACAGTTCGCCTAAATGTCAAAAGTTCCTAGAAATTAGAAAGAGACACTGAGCAAAAGTTTAACAAAAGCATTCCATCTTTGTATGGTATGCGTGAAAAGAAACATCTAATAAGAGAACAGAAGCAGGCAGCATAAATACCCTGCAAAGATAACAAATTCATACTTCTGGAATGATGAATACATTTCCCATAATTAAAAAATGTGTCTCTATTTGACGCATACAATACGCGGGCACCGCAATTATATAAATGTCCAACTCAGGAAAGCCAACCCAAGCTTTCAGATCCCTACTTTCATTATCCGATATTTGGAATCACACCAGCACCTAGAAAATTTAATAGCTGGGCGCACCTTTGATTCAACAACCTTCTTCCGTATATAGTACTACAACCTTAGCTCCTAATATAAAAAATAAAATATTTATTTAGGCATCTAATACGTTCAGCACACACATAATGTCTGCCTTGCTATGCAATCCACATGCACAGACTGTGCTGACATATCCTTTGCTGCTTTCAGGATAAAGGTTTGTAAACATTAAAAAAAAAAAAAATTTGCCTTGCAAGCCTAAAACAGCAAACAGCCTTTCAAGGTATTGTAGCCGAGAAAGGAAAGGACAGGAAAAAAATAAATTAAATTTTGCATCTATTTTCACAGAATATTATAGACTTGCAAAAAAGGTGCAAGTAGTCAGCTGCCAGCTACCACCCGCCAGCGTCATGCTCGTGATTTTTCGCTCACAGTGCGGACACCAAATTTTCTGGTGAAAAAGGCCTTCAACGCTACCACATTAAAATTACATCAGTTTACACAAGTTTCTTGCTATTAGAGAGAGCTGAGATCGATGAGCAGCGATGCCTTTGGTGACAGATAGCCTTCGTTGCTAGTGTTGCACTAATTAGTTAGCTTATTCTCATGGTTTCATTTCGGTTATGCAAAGGACCTGAAGAATGTTTAACCTGAAGAATGTTTCAGTGTGTAACTGGGAAAATAAACCTAAATGAATGATTGAATGTCGTTACATATGAAAAACTGAAAATGCACCTGGGCATAAGTCCTATCACAGCCACTTTCAGCATACCTAGTTATTTTTTACACACTGTCCATCATGTTTGCCAAATATAAACAGTAGTCTTGTTCATTATGGTGTCATCATCATCAGCCGGATTATACCCACTGCAGAGCAAAGGCCTCTCCCATGTTCCTCCAATTAACCCAGTCCTGTGCCAGTACAGCCAAATGACCCCTGCGAACTTCTTAACCTAATCCGCCCACCCGACGTTCTTCCGCCCCCTTCTACGCTTTCCTTCACTTGGAATCCAATTTGTTATCCTAAGCGGCCATCGGTTGTCCTCTCTACACACTACATGCCCTGCCCATGCCCATTTCTTCTTCTTGATTTCCATTAGAATGTCAGTAAATTGAGTTATTTCTCTGACTCACTCTGCACGTTTCCTATCTCTTAACATCACACCTACCAGTTTCCATTCCCTGGCCCTCTGCGTTGTCCTCAACTTAAGCAGAACCCTTTTCGTTAGCCTCCACGTTTCAGCCCCACAGGCGAGTACAGGTAAGATGCAACTGTTGTATACTTTCCTATTGAGCGATACCAGTAAGATGTTAGTCACAATCTTCAAATACTTGCCAAATGAGCTCTACCCCAATCTCTTTCTCCTAGTTATTTACCTTTCATGGTCTGGATCTGCGGTTACTCCTGTCCTAAGTAGACATATTCGCCTACCACTTCCAGTGCTTCGCTACCTACTGTTAACTGCTGTTCCTTTCCGCGCCTGTTGAACATTATCTTAGCCTTCTGCATATTGATTTTCAAGCCTACCTTTCTGCTATTCCTCTCTAGGTCATTAATCATTCTTTGCAGTTTATCCCCCGAGTTACTTAGCAAGGCAATGCAATGTCATCAGCGAATTGCAGATTACTGAGATATTCTCCGTAACCCCTATCCCTAACTGCTCCCCTTCCACGTTTCTGCATTCTTCCTCTAAGCAAGCTGTAAATTGTACTAGAGAGATCGTGTCTCCTTGCCTAACACCTCTCTTTATGGGAATTTTGTTGCTTTCTTCATGCAGAACTATGGTTGCTGTGCAGCCACTATAGATATCTTCCAGTGCTTTCACATATGGCTCATCTACACCCTGATTTCACAATGCCTGTATGACTGCTGAGGTTTCTATTGAGTCACATGCTTTTTCTTAATCAATAAATGCTATGTATAAGGGCTCGTTAAATTCCGAGTATTTTTCTATCATGTGGTTGGTGGTATGGATATGATCGATAGTAAAGTATCCTTTATATTCCGAGCATTTTTCTATCATGTGGTTGGTGGTATGGATATGATCGATAGTAGAGTACCCTTCCCGAAAACCTGCCCGATCGTTTACTTGATTGAAGTCTAAAATTGACCTGATTGTTTTAGCGATTACCTTAGTAAACACCTTATATTGTGATGTAAATATCAACAAAAGAGGCAAATCCGCAGTTCAGTGGCAAATTTAGGTGTTATGATTGGGGGCTTAGCCGATATTTACGTGGCTCCTCCAGCAGCTGACAACGAAGATGAGATATAAAGCGAGAGTCGACATCAAAAGCGCTGATGCGATGATGACACAGCAAGGTAAGGGAAAGTGCAATTCCTTGCTTGCTAACTATTCCAGGCAGGCTTTTCAGGAGCATTTTCAGTGTGACCTTCTGGGAATACCGGTGAGGGAGTGACTTCAGCCTAGAGCATTTTCAGTGTGACCTTCTGGGAATACCGGTGAGGGAGTGACCTCAGCCTATGACCGACTCCTTTCCAGACTGTTGTCTTATAGGTATCAAACTCCTTAACTAGCTGGGAACCCAAATTTGCCATTGGCACAAGGCAGGTTGACCCCCGCCACAGCAAGATGTGCGACAAATTTCAAGTAATGCCTCCTGAAGTGGGCGGCTTCTCGAGCGATCACGTATGTCCCGCTGATTAGATTGTACAAAATGAACTACATTTCACCAGCTCGGAAAGCAGGGATAACAGACAATATTTAATGAGAGAAATCTCGTCCACTGGCAGCTCTGTCCTCTTCTGTCTATGTGTACATATCCCACTATTTAAAAAGTTGTACATAAAAGCTTTCTTTGCTGCTCCTCCCTGGCAACTCCTGATCTGCCGTCTCGTCTTCTCCTGGTTCTGGTCACTCTATGAAGTCTAGACCCTGAACACGAATTCATACCAGTGTTGTGTCTTCAGTCCACCTCGCTCTCGTTAGCAAAGGAAAGGCTTGCTCTGGGACACACTTCTCGTTGTTCTGTGAGAAAATACCTCTTTGTACAGCTTTTTCGCAGCCTACTCAAAAAAGTTGAAGCGAGCACACATTAATCAGACTGCTACCTCATGTAGCTGGTAGGAGCATTGGCAGAGCAATGTTGTGTCATATCAAATTTGGCATTTGTGCAACCTCTAGCTTTGTCTTCCATGTGGTGTGCTCAACTTCCAATTTACCTTGTAAAAACTGCTCATGTACTGAAAGTGAATCTGACAGAAAGCAGCTATCGCACAGGAACAATGCACTTAAAATGAAAATTAAGACTCCCCTGGGGAACACTTCAGCTAAGATCCACTCAGATCTAAAATAAACTTACACGCCAACTTCTTGAATACACTGCCCGGAGCCAGTGTCTGAAATACTTATTGATGCTTCAGGGTTGCACAACATAGTTCTGAAAGAAGAAAAAGTTGTTAGCTTGTCTGGTTAAATTACATAGCACTTGGCGATGCAAAGGACAACCTCAATCAAATAGCATCACACAGCTACTCTAGCTGCAAAAATAAAACTCGAATAGTACACAAGGATGCAAGCGCTTATAGTGAAATGACCTAAGCGATAAGTTTTCTGAAGTGGGGCTACAATTGAGAAATGATGAGGACATTGTTTATAGCATAGTTTGCGTGCAAGACTTTAAAATAAAGCAGTTTGATGATGAATTGTATGCTGCAAAGGCAGCTTTGCCAAAGAATACCATGGTAGAAGTTATCTCACTCTATAAAATAACCATTCTCCGGAGCCTTCCCCATCAGAGAACCCAAGCATGTCACAAAATAAAGCAATAAAAGATGTGTACATGAATGTACCCGTGTGTATGTTTACAAATTCCACATGGCAACTCTATCTCGAAAGCTATATAATAGAGCCCACTCATGGACCAGCTGCGGAGTATGCCTAAGTGACTCAAGTCAACATCATCTTAGTCAGGTTACAGCTATCCCATCATCAAAGGAAGTTCTGCCCTGAAGCCGCCCCCATAGCAACATTTCTGCTTATTTGGAGTTCTTTGCCAAGTGCATATCGAAGTGATTCTTGAGGAATTTATGCTCCTTAACCCAGCGACTCTGCTTTTTTTGCTGGCTAGAGATTGCACACATATGCTTCCACGACAGAAAATAAAATGGACATCTAGACAGCATAAGGACAGCCAGGTAACAAAGGGCAATTGCTCATATCGAATGATGAGCCCAATCAATATAAACAAGTTTACCTTGAGCCCCATTTTGGTTCAGAGAGTTGTTAGCGTATAGCAACCTGAAGGAATATCTAGCATCATTACTAAGCAAATATGCATTTTCCAAACAACATGTTAAAAATTAGGAGCACTTACTTACCGCTACATGATGAAAATATGTCACTATTAACACCTTCCCTTATTTGAAAAGCTAGATTCCTGGCTTAGCTCATTAATCAGCCACAGCTGATTGGCATTGGCTCTCCTTTCATGGTAGCCATCGCATGGTTACTCCCATCACAGCCACCCTGTGGATGAATATTTCAGAACCTCTACTACTCACAGCAATCAAGTTCCAGCCGCTTTCTCCTCTCCCCTACAACTGAAAGGGGGGGAGGGGGGGGGGGGGGATATGGACTCAACAGAGTCGGGTCGAGTAAGCCTGTCGAGTAAAAAAACAATTGTCAGGTTCATGTATATGCAGTCGGGTCGAGTAAAATAGCCGCGAAGGGGGTCGCGTTAACTTGCTTGCAGGGGGTAGGTTAACTCGCATGACCCGCTTGTCTAAAAGCATGCAGACGCTGTCGAGTCAGGGAGTAGAATTATGACGAACTCTGGGATTAAAAAGCAACTGGAGCGGCGAGGAGCATCAGCAAAGTTGAATGCTTTTTTTTTAGCCCTCATCAACGATAAAAAATAATAATTGAAGCTCTCTATAGTAAAAGGCAACAGAATCAAATACAAGTAAGAAACTTGCACAATAACTTCAAATCTCGACACTACGCGCTGCTGCAATACTTGCTTGCTAGAAAGCGAGTTCATGTAGACACCAATCAGGTCAAGTAATCATGACCTCGCTTATTCGACCTGGTGCTGTCGAGGCTACCTGCCGACGGAAGGTGATGTCATAATGTGACAAACACCGATATCACCCTTTTCTTCTAATGAATTAAAAGCAGTGAATA
The DNA here is from genome assembly GCF_055883805.1 of Amblyomma maculatum. Lineage (NCBI taxonomy): Eukaryota > Metazoa > Arthropoda > Arachnida > Ixodida > Ixodidae > Amblyomma > Amblyomma maculatum. The sequence continues at coordinate 370,534,902 of NC_139344.1, read as the reverse complement.
GAACCACATCTACCATGGAACTATATTAAGTGCCAATATAGAGACAGCAGTCACATTTGACCACTGTGCTGGGGAGCATACTCATGCCTTAGCTGACAAAAACAGACACGTTGCACAGGTGCAAGATACAAGCTAGGCTCAGCTGCACATTGCTAGCAGTATGAAACTGGTGCTGCTTCTGCACATGCACTGTGTATCAGCATCAGGTATCAGTATTAAATCTATTGTAGAAATGTTCCTTTGGCTCTGCACAATGGTGTAGGAAGCAGCTATTGAGGTGGGACCAAGCGGAACCTGGACGATAGCTGAGTAGCCACACCAACTAATATCCTTGAGATGCCAGCCCATGGCAGACTTTACCAAAAGCACGTAACGAACTGGCGTCTCCCTCGCACCATCAACAAAACCAGTGCCCCGCCGAGGTGGCGCAGTGGTTATGGCGCTTGACTACTCTTCCCAAGGATGCGGGATCGAATCCCGGCCTCAGCGGCATCTCTCATAGCCTGAGTCGCTTTGGGACATTAAACCCCATAAACTAAACTAAACGAAATCAACAAAACCAGTATGACTCCTACAACCGATCGAGCCCCCAACAACCTCATTCCTTCAAATCAACATGGGTCCGCTTGGTCTCTCTCTGACATCAATATCCAGGGTCTGTGTTCCGAGTTTGCGTCATTATCGAAGTGTCGCTATCTCACGTGGTCTCGAGCCATCTGATTGGTCGAAACGCCGGAACCGGGTGTTGCCACTACAGAACCGAAAGAGGTGGCAACATCATAAAGGAAAGGTTAATAGCGCAAAAAGACACTCACAGATAGGCACAAATAGACACACAGGTCCAGCGCCGGTCCTGTGTGTCAATTTGTGTCTATATGTTGGTGACTTTTTACGCTATTAACCTTTCCTTTATGTGACTATGCACCAAATAGCCCAGCAATGTTTTAATTGGCAATATCATGTTCCGGCGTTTTTACCTATCAGATGACTCGAGGTCACGTGAGATAGCGACACTTTCGATAAGGACGCAAACGACGCAAAATCGGAATACGGACCCAGGAACAAGTCAGTATTGGTGGTGACTCTGGCGAACGGCACTGTGTGACACGGCGCCCTCAAAGCTTTCATCACAGCCAGGGGAACGATGTTCACGACCGAGCTTACTTGAGTCATGCACTACACTACAGTCAGACAAGCCACCAGAGGCCAACTGGGTCCTATCTACCCAGCTAACCAACTGCCAAACAGCGCTTAAACAACACTATCGCCGCCATGCTTGCCATGAACGTTGACGCCGTACTATGGTCCCTAGCCGTACGTAGAGAAATGGGACGTCATCCTGCCACACGTCGTCTTCGCCCGCAATACAGCTGTCTGGCTCGCGGGACCTTTGGAACACTAACAGCGAATCAGGTCCACGATCCAGCACCTCCATGACTAGGGTGCGCGCACTGAGGCACCCTATGAGTTCCAAGTGTCGCGTAGTGGTGACAGCACGGTGACGGCAAGAGGTCCAGAAGGAAGACCGGTAGACGCGTAACAAGCTCCTGCAAGCAGAAACTAAACTCAGCAGTGGCGATAGCAGCAAGTAGGCACTATACAGCAAGTGATCCGGTCGTCGACGGAGGTCAGAAAGACCGGTGCTTACGGCCGCGCTCAATTTAAAATTGACGAGCTTTCAAGATAACGCGCGAAAAGCACCTACTCGAATATCGTAGAATTGTGAGCGGCTAATTCAGGGAATCTGGTCGCATTTCACCGCGTCATAAGGTCGAGTGCTGGCGGCTTTCAGTACGAGCAAACCACGGAAGAAGGAAAAAAAACATGAACAAGCATTACATATATCCCTCAAATGCTTAAAAATTCCTTCTTTTAACCTAACTTGGATTGGATTGTTCCTGTATGGATTGTACTGTATTGGCTTTGTGTGTGGCTGCATTGTGACGATTCGCCCAACGTTGCACACAGTAAAGAGGTTTCTGCAGGATTTTGCATAGCAGTGGCGTTGCTTGAGGTGATCACGAATGAAAAGGTCTCGGAATATCAAGGGCACCCCGTTCGTCCCGTTCGAATATTGCTGAAATCTTCAATCACCTCTCGATAAAAAATTTGTGCAATCGTCGTAAAAATGAATGATCGATAGATATAACCTCTTTGGCTGTTCTTAGTGGTTCTTAGGTTTGCGGCCTAATGTTGCTGTTTTTCTGCGTGATTATTAACTCTATGGCGTGAATTGCTGCTCGTAGCACTTTGTTCGTACTACAAGGCTACTGGTTTATTGCAGCCGTTTTTTCCCTCTTCTCGCCCAGTAGACAACAGTGGTCGCCGGAGAGAGGCTCGTTCGTTCATTGACTGCCGCTTGCTTGGTATTTTACGGTGTTAGTGGTGTGATTGAAATCAGGTGATGGTTTTTTTCAATAGTAAGCGCTGCCTGGCACCTACGAAGAACCATCATCGAAGTAAGCGGTCTCTGCGTCGTTAGGCACCTGCTGCGCCAGGCACAAATGGTAAATCAACTGTTGGTCCATACGTTTGCTCATTAGCGGTTTTGAACCGAAAGCGCGTTCAGGTTTAGGATTTTTTTTTTCTTGTTTTTATTGTGCTGTACGATGCTAAATTGTGCCGGCGCCGTCATACCCCTGCTGTTGTGCCACCATCTGTGCTCTGTTTAGCGGCTTCACAAATTTTATCTTCATCAAGAAGCCGATAATGCAGACCCAGATAATGCAAAGCCTACTCCCGAGATGCGATGCTGGGAGGAAAGCCTACTGCTGTTATTGCCCGAGAATGTGACTCATAATGTAAACACCTTCTTGTGTTTATCTGATTACAGCTTACCAAGAGTGTTACTATCGCCCGAGTTTTAGCGCGTTTTGAGAGCAGATGTATGAATTTTATATGACCACGTTTTCACCTGTCATCCAAACGAGCTCGTTTGTCGCTGCGATTTCTTGCAGAGAAAAAAACGTATTGAGAATGAAAGTTAGTGATTAAAGCATTGTGCTTGGAGGTTTTGTGTGATATTACATTTAACCTTGGTAGATAAGGTCAGGGTTGACATAATCTTGGCACTGCTGCGATTTTTGTTTTCTCTCTTTTTAGTGACAGGCGCTTTCGCGAGATGCTCGAAATCGCTTCAAAATGCAATGGAATTGACTTAGAATTGGTTGGAGGGCAGTTTATTGAAATGTCGACACTGAACAGAATAGGGCCATCCAGTGATGCAAGTGTCTCTTTTCAGGCTGACTACTTGCAGCTGCTATGGTATAAAAATAGCCCCCTGCTTTGAAGCTTTGTGTGTGTGGGACACCTCTGCCAAGATGGCATCTGTTACTCTCCAAAACCAAGGCCATAGCGCGCACCACATCACCACAACTGATGACGACATGTGTGCCTTTGTCTGTGGCTGGGGTGCGGCCTTTGTCAACATCATCTGTACCTTCCCGATGAACAAAGTGATGTTTAGACAGATGTTGCACGGTGTTCGTTCTAACCATGCCTTAGACCAGCTACGGAGTGAAGGTTTCCGTCACCTCTATCGCGGCTGCTTGCCGCCACTTGTTCAAAAGACAATCTCTGTGTCCATTATGTTCGGCACGTTCAGTGGTTACAGTCGTTTCACAATTCATCATCTCCCTGAGGCAAGTGATCTTACTGTGAAGTTCCTTGCTGGCTTGATGGCTGGATCCACGGAGGCTATACTCACTCCGCTGGAAAGGGTCCAGGCCCTGCTTCAGGACAAGGATCACCACCACCGTTTTAAGAACACTGTCGAAGCTTTCAAATTCCTGTCCCCATATGGCATCAGAGAATACTACAGGGGGCTGGTGCCTATTCTTCTTAGGAACGGGCCTAGTACATTCATGTTCTTCACACTGAGAGACGAAACGGGACGCCTTGTGCCGATAGACAAAGCTGTTTTGTGGCAGCGGACGCTGAGCGACTTCATCAGTGGCGCCATGGTGGGTGCATTTGTAAGCACCGTTTTCTACCCTATTAATGTGATCAAGACGATCATCCAAGTGCAGTATGGCCCTCCACGCCCCAGCATGATAACCGTTTTCAAGGAGACCTATGCAGAGCGCAAGAGCTTGCGTAGAATGTTCTATGGCGTACACCTCAACTACACTCGTGCTCTGGTGTCATGGGGCATCATCAATGCAACCTATGAGTTTTTAAGGACGCAGTATATGCAACACATTAAGAGCCGTTATGGCAGTTGGTGAGCTTACTAGGCCATATCTTGTTGATAAACGGCGCTCAGTTTTGACCGTTCAGCTTCTGTGAAATCGCGTACTAAGTTTTCAGAGAAGAGCTTGGTTGATAGTCATGTTTAAGTTATAGATAGATTTATGTTATTGGTTTCTTTCAGTTGTGTGTGTGTTTCGTAGAAAAAAATGGAAGTGCTCCGTTAGAATAGTTTCAATGGCTGTCATTGTTATTGTGCTCCTTGCAATGTGCATGAGCATGTTTTTAGTATATTCATCAAATTTTAAATGGTCTCTATTTTAGCAGTTTAATGCAGCAAAATCTCCACACTATGTACTGATTCCAGATAATGCATGTCAAGCTGTTTGAGGAGCATTAATCTTTGACAACTCTGTGTCACACTCTTTTATGTGTATTCAAGATGCACTACATCGCACTAGCAATTATTTCATTTTACTGTGACAGAAAATACTTTTACCAAAATTATATTTATTTCCCTTCAAATCAGGTTTTTCATTTCTTTTTTTTTTCGTTTCAGGTATTCGGATTATTCCTTTAGTTTGCTGTCCTGTATAGTCATACAACTCAAGAACACAGACGCCCCTCAAAGGAGGCACTTCGACCAATGCTAATTAATTCAATTGAGCCTTGGTGAATCTCCTCTCGTCTGGCACACTCATCACTGTCACACTAGCTGGACGAAGGGAAATATCCATGATGTGATGGAAGAATGGGTCGATGTCATTGGCGAAAGGGCCTTTGAGGCTTGCATTGCATTCTTGGGTTGTATATAACTATACTAAGACTGACCACATTAGTTACAGCATTAGATAAATGTAAATGCAGGATTGTATACTGAATTACCCTTTGCTATTGCATTTTACATTCTTTCATTTGCCTGTCACTATCAATTCATGTATACCTCCATCACAAAAGTGTGGTCTTGTGCACGCTCCTCACTGTGTGCCATAATTGCGTCAGAAGTGGATGAGAAGAGGGAAATTTATATACTTGCACGAAATTTAATTATGTAAGCTGACTTATCTGGAAAGGTTTAGCACAATGAAAGATAAAAGTGAATTAATGAAGGTTGAGTTTACCAGGCTCTTCACAAGTTGTTCAATAGTGAGCACCAAATTAACAATACATGGGTTTAACTGATTTCAACTTTCTGTATCACACATAGGATCTGTAGTTAGAAGAGGCATTATGGATAAATTTTTTTTCCTCATGCACTGTAAGGAGCACATAAAAAACAAGGAATGCACTGATAAATGCAGGCTTATCACATTTCTCTGTGCTGCTTGATTGAAGCAATGATTGCTTTGATCAATGTAAGTGCAGATGACTGTATGGAAAGTTTTAAATTGGGCAGGCCTTGCAAGAATGTGTGTAAACGTAGGAGGCCAATGACTGCTTGTCTTTCACAAAACTTACTTTATTGCAGCTTTCAGCCATGATCGTCTGCAATGTTGACGTATCGCCAGCTTAATGCAAAGTCAGTTTCTCTCTTTACTTTTTTTCATGTGGCAAGTTATGCAATTTCTGAAGCTAGTTACATTACTGTTCCATATTTTTATTTTTCGTAATGTTGGCTGGCTGTTTGTTGGGAGTGATGTAAATTTTAGTTTAGCACAGCAGGAGATATTTACAGTGGCTAAAGTACTGTCCTTATGCGATCTGGCTAAGTAAATCTGTTCAAACAAGTCATAATGTATACTGCTTCACTTGAGTGTGTACAAACTTATTTTCAATGTAAGAAGCAATACTATTTACACATGTTACTGATGGATGCTATTTAACAATGTTTGGTGTAACATCCATTTTATGTTCTTCACGCATCTTAAGTACTTATGCCGAGAGCAGCAGATTGCATGTTGCATATAAATAAAGCCATCCGAGTTGGGATTTTCGCACTCACTGTTGTTGGCATCTTACTGATAAGTTGAAGACTGTAGCAAATTTAAGTGTTGCTGATTTATCTGGTTATGGCTCTGTTTACCCAAAACACAGCTGCTTAAGCTTTGGCATCATTAGCATCGTTAATGCTCTCTGTACCAGCGCACTGGGCTAAGTAAAGGCATGCAGATCTTTCACTTGTTTGTTTTCCTATTAGGTGTCTCATACAATAAGTGCTTTCAATGAGCTCAGGCTTTAGAACAAGTGCTATGCAGTACTTGCTTTGCATTATGCACTTCTGTGTGCTTCAAGCAACAAGATTCTTTCCCAGGTTGTGATCATTTCATGACAATGGCATGTGTAGAAACAGAGAACCTCCCATGGGAAGAACTGTGGAGTGGTAATGTATTATGTTTTGTATTAAATGGCTTAGATTTGTCATCTCCAAAAAAGAAAAACAAAAATGAAGTGCCTGGAATTCTGTGCATGTGAGTGTGTTCATGTTTGACACAAAACAATATTGGTATAAAACAAAGCCTTTGAAGACTCACGGAGGACATACTCCATCCAATTATTATTCTCGGTAAAAATTAATTCACTGGCAAATTTATCTCCTACGCACTAATTTTGCTTGCAAAGTTGGTTGGCAATGGTAGCACCTGTATTTCTGCTTTTGGTCTTTTCTAGCCGTCAGGAGCTGCATTTTCGGTGTGCTCTTTTTGTGATTAGGATGTAGTGCCTCAATACATGCCAACTTGAATCTGTACTCAGTGTTCCCAAGAAGGCTTAAATTAGGCACCAAATTTTTATGTATTTTTTTTTTTTTTTCAAATAATCTGTTAGAAGTCACCTTATGGTATTTGCCGCTCACCGCTAAATTATAGTTAAATTTCTTCTTGATAGACTGTTTTGGTTTCATTGGTTTTGGTTTTCGTTTATTGTCATTCTAGCTACTAAAGCAGGCTAGCTGAGGCATTGTAGTGAATTAAAACTACATGACATTACGTAAGCACTTACTGCAAGTTACAGCCGTAGCTTGGTTGATGAAACAAACAGCAATAAGAAGGCATTCAGGTATACACTATTAGCAGTTGCGGGCAGATATGTGGTGATCCATGTCAATGCATCATTTGGAAGCAGAAAAACACTAAGCTAAACTTGGATATCTACAGTTGTTTAAAGTGATCAACCTGCTGTTTTTGCAGCTGGCACAATGGCGGTGTCACTTTTTGAAAAAACTTGTGGGACTATACGCTCACGCCTGTCTTTCAGAGAAGGCCAGCCTTCCTGGCCACTCCCCGCTTTGGTCACATTTTCACAATGATCAGAAATACGGTTCAAACTCAAATAGATAGTCATGGCCCTACTACACCAATCCATTGCCATATTTCAGATATTGTCAGAAAACTGTGCACTAGATACCTGTCCCTTCATGATCAACTTTGCACGTCATTTTGTAGGAGAAAATTGGTCCGGCCACTACACTCTTTCACACTGCAGAGTGGAACAGCAGAGAACCAGAGATCGCCTTTTTTTTTTAAATTACTGCATGGACATGGAACTTAATGACTTAAGGACACATAATTTTGTAACTCCTGATTCTTGTTCCCTTGCCTGTACATTATCGTGTGTCACAACCTGGTGTATTTGCATTGCTATTGAGTCTTAAACAAGAAAGCAAGTCCTGGTCCTGATGATATACCTAATTCATTCTTAATATTGTTATGCTGAAATGATTTCTCACTTTCTTACGATCATTTTTCGAGCTTCTCTTTTGTCTTCAAGTCTACCATCTGATTAGGAGATAGCCTGTGTTGTACCCATACATAAGAAAGGTTATGCTGCATTGTTTAATAGTTATCGCCCCATATTGTTGACCTCATCATACTGCAAACTTCTTGAACGTATTATAGCTAATTACATAAAAACCTTTCTTGGCGACAACATATCGCCTTTCCACCATGGATTTTGGAAAGGCTTTTTTACCTAACCCAACTCACATTCATCGTTCACAATTTTGCGCAGGTTCTTGACCATTCCGGCCAAGTAGACGTCATATTTCTAGATTCTAAGAAAGCCTTTGATTTAGTTCTGCACAGTAAACTTATCTATAAACTTAAAACTATTGGTCTCCCTTCATTTATTATTAACTGGGTTTCAGCTTACATATCTAACCGATCTCAATGTGTCAGTATTGATGGCCGCTGTTCCAGCCAACTTCTAGTAACTTCCGATGTCCCACAGGGTAGTGTCCTTGGGCCACTACTGTTTCTTATCTATATCAATGACATTACTGACATAGTTACTCACCCTGTTCAAATTAGATTGTTTGCCGATGGTTGTGTTCTGTACAAAGAAATTAATGTTCCAGGCAACCACATTTTACTTATTTTAACCTACATAGTATTAGCGAATGGTGTAATAGAAGGAGAAGGAAACTAAATGCTGACAAGACAGTATTTATGTCGATCACTAACAAAAAGAACAGTCATTCTTTTTATATAGTCTTCCCACCCGGAACATTTCAGAAGTTCAAGAATACAAATACCTCAATTTAACACTAGCTAATAACCTTAGCTGGAATAAACATATTGACACTGTATGCTCATCTTCCTTTCGTAACCTTTGTTTTCTTAGACGTAAGTTCAAACAAGCTCCTTCCGATGTCAAATAGTTGGCATATAACACCACAATTAGACTTAAATTTTAGTATGCATGCACTGTTTGGGATCCTCACACAATAACTAACATTAAGGCTCTTGAAAGAATTCAACGCAAGGCTGTTCGGTTTATATTTTTGTAAATATTGCACCGCTGACTCGCCATCTATCCTTATGTTTCAACATAAAATACAGTCCTTTGAATCTCAGCGCAGAATACAAAGGCTAAAATTTGTTTCTACTCAAAAAATAATTATCAATGGCTCCTGATTTGTATCTTAAACCGGCAATGTCTAGGGCAATGAGAAATACACACACCAACTCATTAACACCTTACTCTGCCAGAACTAACATCTTCCAATTTTCTTTTTTCCCGCGCACCATAACCAAATGGAGTAAGCTACCATTATCTTACTTCTTGACATTAATACCTTAGAAAAGGCCTTCCACTAACTTGCTGTATTTCTGCATCTTGCTTTGTACTTGTCTAAATTTTATGTTCATGTTTTTGTACTTTGTGTTTTGCCCTTTGTTTTGCAATTGTTGCCCCTCCTGCCAGGGCCCATCAGTGGGCCTGCAGTATGCTCAAATAAATAAACTCCAAAGGAAGTGGGCCCCTATGCGAAGCAAGTTTTGGTTTAGTTTATGGAGTTTAACGTCCCAAAGCGACTCAGGCTATGGAGATGCTGTAATGGAGGGCTCCGGAAATTTCGACCACCTGGGGATCTTTAATGTGCCCTGAAATGGCGCAACACGTGGGCGCTTTCTTTTCATGTCCATTTAAAAGCGGCCGCCGCGGCCGGGATTCAATCCCGCGTCCTTGGGCACAGTAGTCGAGCGCCCTAATCACTGCACCACCGCAGTGGGATGTGAAGCAAGGAGTTGGATGCTTTGAATGAGAGCACTCCAGGTCAGATATACAGATCGAAGGACTACTCAATGCCCTCAATGTGATATGATGCAAGAGACAATCCAACATGTCGTCATTGATATCCGCCACTTACAGCCCATACCTGTGGCTACACCAGTAGCGTTGTCCTCACAAGCGCACATGGCGCCCAACTCCATGCATGTCACCTGTGAAACCGATGATACTTGGGCTTCGGCTCCACCTTGAGACCTCGTGGCAAACTCACTGAAAAGAATCATAGTGGACTGAAACTCCGATAACCTTTGTATCATTTCGGACTTTTTTCTTTTAATTTTAATGACCTGACCCAGTATGGTGCGAAGGCAAATGGCCGTAACAGAATCGGGGAACTGCTTGTTCAAGGTCGCATTGGATAGGCATGTTTGCTGCAGTTGACCTCATTATTCACTCATTAAAATTCCAGCGGATGCCGATAGGCAACATTCGGTTGTGAAAAAAAAAACCAATATCTTAATGCTGCTGACCTAATTGAGATCGGCAACTAAATATAGCATGTTGTTAGGTTATAATGGGAATTTAGAGATCTTGCCTCATAGCATAAGAATTGAACACTATCAAAGTAATGAAGATTTATCATGTTAATTTAGCATTTAATACCACAAAGAACAAGCTGAATGAAGCACCATCCTTCCGTGAAATGCTGTCATTATCAGTGTATCTACCACGCGACATCACAGTGAAATAAATGAGTGGAAAGCATGTTTAGTTTTACCTCTGATGCTCGCATCACTCAAGGTCGTGTTATTCTGGTACATCAGCTGCACTCGGATGCCGCATTGAAATTTCACGCTTCCGTTTATTTACTCCGGTTTGTGAACCATCGAGGTCGGACCACTTAGCACCACTATTCGTATAAAATTTGTGAACCATCTGTTTGACGCAGAATGTTTAGAATGGTATCAAACAATTCAACGTATTAAGGAGCACAAAGTTGCTAGTTGAGTTAGAGTCTAATATGCGCTAGGATTCGTACCGATGACCTTTGTCGTCCCAAACCATACCTCCCATAAGCCTTCGTAGGCCGCATGACAGGTGCAGCAGAGAGGAGGAGTTGAAAGGTATGCCAGGGAGCCTCCATACGAACTTTGTTCTTAGTGTGGTGCAAAGGAAAGGCACCGTATCTGTCACACTTCTGGGTGGACGCCTGAACCACGCCACAAGGCGAGGGTGAGAGGCACTGAAAGATAGAAAGAGCTGCAGTAGAGTGGTAGAGTGTTCTGGAATAACCAACAAATTACGAGCTACTTTAAGGACTAAAGTAGTGGAAGGCGAAAGCAGCATTCTGCTTCGCAACTCGCAGTAATTAATAATTAATTAGTTACTAGATACGTAATTAATTATTAATCATCAATTATTTAATGCATTATTTATTTATTATTCGTTAAGTAGGTAATTGCTTCATCAGTTATTAATTAGTACTTGATCATTGATTGGTATATGGCCATATAAGGCACGCATTAGCACATACTGTGGCGGCGCTCTTTGGTCGAGATCTCTATGACGTCATCCCACCTTGCCAATCAGAGCCGCCGCAAAAGCAGGACACATTTTGTTCACGACAGCATGAGCCATTAAAGGCTTTCGCCTTAAAATCTGATGCATAATGGAAAATCCGGCGGGGAAGCCTAGAAGTAAGTACACTGTACTAGAAGCAAGCCAAAATCATGTAAGTGGTGCCATCTATCGGTTTGGAACAACCGTCAAGCTGGTGTGTGCGGTCCATGTGCTGCTATGGTCCCTGGAGACCATAGTGTTGTGGTCCCATCCGCGGAACAGGAGGCAAGTAGCGCACATCGGTATTTCAGAGCTTTCGCGTGCAAATTTTGCTTTCTGAAAGTGCCGGACTGAAAGAAAAAAGCTTTTCAACAGCAGTCAAGCCATTCCCAGTCGAAAAAAAAACTACAGAACTGTGTAAAAAATACGACAAAATAATATGTAGTTCTGTCATAAACGTCAGAATTTTCTGTAGTTTTGTGTAGTACTTATCTTTCGTAACTACAAAAATTTCTGTTGTCGCAACAGGTTCACTGCCAAAAACCGCACAGAAATTCTGTTGCGACAGCAGAAAACCTTAAATTTATGCGCCTGATCGTGTCGGGCGATGACTTCAAGCCTTTTATCTGGCATAGAGAGGGTGCCGCACCACTGGCCGCGAAGGCAGTCAAGCGAGCAAGGCAGGTAAGCTTTTGATCTACTTTTTATCATTGAATGATTTCTAGAGACGGTCTATCGTAACAATTTGAGCAATGAAAGCAAGCGAATTTCGCCGTTTCATGTCATTTTTAGGAGCAATGATAATCGCGCTACGTTTGTTGGGTCAACCGATCATTCATATACCTTTTACTGCTTGAGCGGATACTGCGTGGAGTTTTCACATTTCCACTGGAGTTAGTGTAAAACATTTATTTGGGTTACATGAGGTTAAGGGCGGGGTTGGTCGGGTCCTCAGTCCGAGGCTCCGTTGGTTGATGCCGCTGCCCGAGCTCTCGACAGCAAGGTCATTTGTGTCACAAGGTCGGAGCTGGACAGGGCCACCTCCCTATCAGCCCACGTTGGGTTTTCTTGATAAGTCCATACCATATGGTAAAGGTCTGCTTTCTGGTCGCAAAATGTGCATTCAGGTGAGAAAGTATGCCGGGCTAATTTTGTGCAGTCGATCTAGCTGAGCTGTTGTACGACATTTGTAAACGCCTGAGGTGACACTCCTCTGATTTATCGCGTCCTTTAGTATAGCGCTGGGAATGTTTGTCTCGCTAAGCGGACGTGTTGCAGTATCTCGCGATATGTAGTGATGGGGCCGGGGATGGTCAATTTGGGGGGAGTGATGAGAGGTCCCGGAAGAGGAATGCTCGGGCTGCGGCGTGTACACTGATTTCCGCCTACCCCTTGATATTAGTTTTGTCTGAGGCCTGGTGTCTGGCTTGGAGCAGGATTTTACAGGCCTAGGGAGAAAGCCGGCCTCGCATGTAGTTTCTCCATTATCCATTTCGTATTCCTTTGCTCTGCCCTAGGGCTTTTTTTTTTTTTTTTTTTTGGGGGGGGGGGGGGGGGGGAGAGAGAGAGAGAGAGAAAGTCGGGGTGTTCAAGCGTCCACTACCTGGCAATCAGATTTTAGCACTTCTGGCATGATTCCGCCACCGGTTTACCGGTGTGTGCGGGGAGTGGCGATGATATTGACGTCAGGATCGATGCTGTTATCATGAAATGACTGGCCGCCAACTGCAAGAAGTGGTTGCTCTTCCCATGAACACATATACATTTATTATCGCTAACAACAGCTTACGAGACCTGTATTTGAGAAGACAATGACGTAGCACTATTTCACTAAATAATGAGTTGACCGATTTATTGGGCATCATTGTCTTCAGGTGGGACGTGTTCTTTCACGCTTTCAAAATCTCAGGTGACTACACCGAATTTTTTTTTTAATCGATAGTTATTGCCTCAGGGCATCAGTAAGGTATGAGATGAAGGAAGGATAAATGATTAATTGAATGGAAAACGGTTGGCTGATTTTATGAAGTCCAGGAGTGAGCGATGATGAGGTCCCTGCGTCCAAGCCACATATGAGGCAGGATTGGTTGCTGAAAGGGCAGCTATCCTAGGGTGCCGGATTCGTGTTGGTTTTTTTTTTTTTTTTTTTTTTTTTTTTTTTTTCGCCAAGCGGCATGCCGTAAATATTTGCCCCAAAGAATAGCATCCGCTTATTGCCCAACGGTTGCCGAATTGTTGCATGGGTATTTAGTTTTTCCTGTCCCTTTACTACGAACAGTGTTCAGAACCCGCACGAAAGGCTGCCAAGGCGAAACATTTGCGGTTGGTGCTTGAAATTCAGAGGCCGCTCGTCTTCGCCTGATTCTAAGAGCTGCAACTGGAACGGCGACATGCCCTACTAACCGTCGCTGTTAGTCTTTTATCCTCTGTTTTCGGTTGTCTTGTTAATTCTTGTTCATTCGAACAGAGCAAAGAAAAAAAAAATTTGCCAGCCGCGGCACTTATTAGCAGTTATGCAGCGCTGGCGGAAATGAAACGATCAGGAAGGGGAAGGAAAGAAAGGGACGAAAAGAAAAAAGGACAGGTGTGGGGTATATGTAAAAAAAGCATAGAAAATAAATAAAGGCTGTGAAGATAACGCATCTCTATTCAGGACGCTTAGCTATTCAATACGCGTCCGCTTTCTCCGTAGAATGACCTGGTGCTCCTGCTGATATCGCGGCGTCCCCACATACCAGAGAGGAGGAGTGGCGGTGGGCGCTCCTGTTCGAAGTTCGAGGCTGTTTTCCGCCTCACTGCGAAAATGGTCTTGAACCTCTACACTATATTTTTCGGAGTTATCATACTATCGCTAATGCTATTGATAGTACTAATGAGGCCGAATTACGCTCCGATCACATCACAAAAACTGTCATAAACCTGTCAATCAGCCCTACTCCTATTGGTCGACAGGTCCGCCGGTTAGGATTGTTTAACAGGAGCGCGGCTAGCCGATCGGTTTGTAACAGGTTTGTGACAGTTTTTGTGATGTGACTGGAGCGTATTTCGGCCCTTGGCATAATACTATCAAAAGCACTATCAATAATACTATGGATTTTTTTTTTTTTTTACCATCGATAGTTGGGTAGTGACAGCTATGATAGTTTTGCATCACTAGTGTCCTGTCCAAGAACTCCGCTACTGAATCTTTTCAACTATTTTTTATTGCGAAAGCAATACTGCTCGCAGTTTGAGCCGTCAGCGTGGCCCGGCGGTGACCACCATTGACATTTCACCTTTGGACGACCCCCGTAGACAACCCCAAGCTGGCAGGAGATGCCAACTTGGGTCTCTCGTTTCACATGGGACGGTTATGTAAGAACCAGCCTCCCACGACCCTGGCATTCACGTTACTCCTAGATCCCAATAAGGCACGTTCATACGGCTTGGTTAAAGAGGGGCTTTATATGTGGGCATAGCCTCCTTTATACTGATGAGGGCTGGCAGGAGTTGTAAACTTGGGTCTCTCGTTTCACATGGGACGCTTATGTTAGAATCAGCCTGCCAGGATCTTGGCATTTCGTTACCCCCTTAGGCCAGTAAGGCACATTCATACGGCTTGGTTAAGGCGGAGCTTTATGTGTGGGCTGAGGAAGAAGAAGAAGAAGAATTAGAAGAATGCTTGGTCACTCGCAGCTATTGTTTTCGCTCAATGTAATGTCCCATCTGGGGGCCCTTGAGGTTCTAATAAATAAATAAATATTCGGTTCAGCAGCGTTGAACTCTTCTTTTTGTAGCGAAAGCTACACTGCGGTAGGTTTTCTAGACCTCGGGTGGCCGCAGCTGCGTCGTGAAGAGGTGTAGCTACAGTGTACTCGTGAAAAAAAAAAAAAAAAAAAAAAATCAGCCTGCCATAACTTTTGAATCCACGTTACCCCTATGCCACGGGCAGGAGCTGCCAACTCGGGTCGCTCCTCAGGATGGTGATATTAGGATCAGCCTGCCCGAACCGTTTGCATTCTCATTACCCTATACGACACGCAGGCACGTTCTTACGGCTTGGTTGAAGCGTGCTTTATATGTGGGCTGGTAGCTTACGCTCTTGCGTCATACCCTTAAAGGATGAGCTTAAGTATCCCCAATAATGAAGCACCTTACACTGAGAGGGTGTGATAGGGGAATAATGTAGCAGGCAAAAGAAGCTTCCGCTGTTGCTTTCGCAATTCAACCAAGGTTAACCAGAGCTTAACCACAACTAATTTTTATTTTCCTATGTAGTTATGCATTCATCAAGAATCTCAAAACGTGTAAACTTGGAGACAGATTATTTGAATGACCGCGGGCGTCGGCACAATACGTAACACCAGAATTTCGACGAACTCGGACTGCCATCCTATGATACATGCACCCTATGGTAAGTTTCACAACTAAACTCTTCCTCGGTGAAAGCCAATGAGGCCAGGCAGTAGAACTCACAAACCTGCGAAAGAGATATTTAAAAGCAGCGGACACAAGCACTGTCAAAGAAAAATTTCGATTTCACTATGACAATAGCTCTTAAAGGCATTGCTACTAGCTTAACGGCATTGAGGAAATAAAACACGTTGCCATTACGAACAAAAGCGCTGCATTTATACTCTAGCATGACCATCGTTTACACCACCATAACAGCCAGATTTTAACGCAAAATTGTAACAAAAAAAAAATGAGAGCTGGAAACAAAAGAGTATATGCACAGAGAGAGAGAAAGAGAGAAAGAGAGAATTTTTTGTTTGTACCGGCTGATGAAGGAGCGCTACCCCTCCGTCGCTTGGGAACTGAAGACGCGCGTCGGAATGCTGTGAGGTTTCAAAAGAACCGCGAGGCAAGCAGAAACGCTAGCCGTGGATTCCACACGCATGCTTGCTTGGCCTCTCGGCTCAGTACCGCTTGTTACAATAGCCATATGCTCAAAAGAAAAGAAAGCAAAAGCTAGAGCCGTTCTTTAAAGAAAGTGTCCTAAAATGTGTTTATATTTCATTATTAAACAATCAGCTTACTTTAAAGAAAGTGCCCTAAAATGTGTTTAGATTTCGTTATTCAACAACCAGCTTGCAGCAATAAAATACATAAACGATTTTGTTCAGCCCCGCCGCGGTGGCGCAGTGGTTCTTAGAGCGCTCGACTGCTGTATCCAAAGTTGCGGGATCGGATACTGGCAGCGGCTGCTTTTCAATGGAGGCGAAAAGCAAGGCGCCAGTGTGCTGTGCGATGTTGGTGCACATGAAAATAATCCCATGTGGTCGAAGTTACCGGAATGCTTCATTACGGCGTCTCTCATAGTCTGAGTCACGTTGTGACGTTAAACCCCATAAACTAAACCATACTTTTGCGTCATCTTCAAGATTACATGGAATCACGCTTTGAAATTACGCGTGTTGAGCTAGTACTAGGCAGGGAAGTACCAAATCTACAGAGATACCCGAGCGGAAAAACAAACGGGGCAGTTAGTAGCTGTTAGCGTTGTGAGAGAGAACTCACGAGCATGCCTCTGGCAGGATAGTTGGCAGGTCACATTACCGGTCACTGATTGGCCGGACGGTTGTGTGACGTCATAAGACAGCATGACATGGCCATTTTGACAGGAGATATATAGGAATCAAACCCGGGACGCTTGGATCCCTAGGCAGACACGCTGCCCCTATAGGCCACGCAGGCAGATTCGTTGGCACGGTTTTAATTCGATGTATAGGTGGTATGCACTGGCAAATAGAGACATTTAGTTTAGCATTGCCGCTTACCGCTACCGCGGGAGCGTCAGAACGCATGCGCAGATCATCTCGATGGCGACAGATGGCGCCGCGTTTCTGTCAAACTTCAGCGGACGCCGCACGCGGGGACCAATCAGCGCGTGCTGTGCCAAAGAAGAGTTCTAGGAGGCTTTGGCTGTGCTGACGGTGCGCGGTAGCGGTAGACGGCCGCGGTAAGCGGCAGCGCTAAACTAAAAGTCTCTAATCTCGCCGCACCGTTGCAGCGCGGCGCTGTCAGCCGTCATGCTGCCTATGCACTAGTGTTCCCGTATATGCTCCTGCAGGGAGCATCCCCCTAGGCAGCATATACAGGAACACTACCATGCATGCACCCCGTGCACCCCGTGCTGTGCACCGTGCACGTAGAAGACGTATTCCTGCCAGTCCTGCCGTCAGTCCTGCTTTCGTCGCGTTCCTGCATGACTCGCATGACGCATTCATGCTGTCGCTTAGAATACGCATGCATCAGAAATCAGGCCTGTAGTTGTCGCGCGCGACAGCTGCATGAAAATGCATCGTAAACAAACGCCACTTGGGTTGGGCACATATGCTCTGGTCAGCGCTGCTCAAGCCGCGGCCGCGAAACGGGCACACCGTTGAACCTTGTTCATGGATTGCGACATTTCTCTCTATTCCGGAATTAAAGATCGGACAGCGGCGGCAACAGCCCTTCCGTGAACCCGGAACGCCGCATATGATTCAAGCATACTAGAGGAGAAGAGGACGTGACCATGTAAATTACACTAATTGCATTAATTACTCTGCTCTACTCTATTACTTGCATTAATTACTCTAGACGAAGTATCTGCGCAGAACCCTTGATTCCCACCTCTGTTACATATGTGACCTAGACAGGGTGCTTCAAATTTTAAGTTCGGGATTAAATGCGAATGTTTTGGACGAGGTGCATCCAGAATAAGCTTAGGAGGGGCACCAATTAAACTTGTCAAAAAGTTGTATGAAATGATACATGACCTCGACTCGTCCTGTCTTGGACCTTGGAATGAGGCGTTAGATATTAGATGCCGGGGCTGAGAAACATATTTCCCTTCCTTTTTTTTATTTCTAACAAATAATCTCTTGATACTACTACTTTCATGAAAGCGCTACTGCTACTGACCATTATCCGCGCTTCGAGTCAGCCCACGACGCCGTACTCGTTTCTCGACCTCGACTCGAGCAGCACAGCTGCCCATTGGAAGTGGCGCTCATTTACGACGCAGTTTCTTGCTGCTGTTGCGCGCGGCGAAGGCCGCCCGAATCTCCTATGTTCATGCATTCTAAGCGGCAATGTGAATGCGCCCCTCAGCCGCGCGAGGAAAGCATGTTAATGAAGGGGTTCGTCTGCTACCTGTATCGCCAGCATGGCGACAGACGGTGCGGCGCTGCTAGGCGCCAGACAGATTAGCTGCAGGAACATGTCTAGAACTAGAAGGCGTCATATTCAAGACGTCGATACATGCAGGTCCTCAGAGTTCCACTAGTGGCATCCGAGTTTGGTTTCCTCTAAGACTATATCATTCATATTCAGTGTGCCGCGCCACCTAAGGTTTCTCCGCGCCATGGATAAGCTGGAGCGCCAAGAGAACAAAAGGCTTGACGCACGCTCTAGAATAGAACAACGCGAAAACACGGGACGGCAGAAAAGAAGCACAGACCGGAACGCTGACTTACAACTTTGTGTATTTCGTGCAAGAATGCAATAAATACAGAAAGCAAGCAGAAGAATATCAGAGTTACTGTAACTTCGTGGTATTCTTTGTGCAACTTTGCGATACTTGCGTAACTTTGTGTAACTTCATGAAAGAAAGAAGCCAACAGTCGGCGAGGCCAAGGAAAGCATTGGGGATTGTGCTTTGTTTTTTTTTTTTTAATTTTTGTTTCGATAATCACATAAATTAGTAATGCAATTAGTAATTTATGTGAATATTGATGTAAAAATTTAAAAAACAAAATAAAGTACAACCCCAAATGCTTTCCTTGGCCTCGCCGACTGTTGCCTTCTTTCCTTCATGTATTATAACGAGCACCCTCACTCCCCTTCATTTATCTGTAACATCGTGATTCTTATGCTTGCTTTCCGTATTTATTGCATTCTTGCGCGAAATACCCTCAGTTGTAAGTCAGAGTTTCTTTCTGTGCTTCTTTTCTGCCGTCCCGTATTTTCGCGCTGTCCTATTCTAGATCATGAACCAACTAAATCAACAATCCTCCCTTTTGACGCACGCGTTTGAGTTAGTATACGAAAGAGATTGTTCCGAATATATATATGTGCCCTGAGAACTGTGGGTTGCGGGAAAAAAATTTTCACAACTAGCTGTGCACACAACTGGCACCTCAGCTTCACTTCTGGTTTGGAGCGTTGCACAAACCTTCCGAAATCGTGATCCTCGTCACGTGATAAACGCGGCATTATGTGTTGAGCTTGCAACCTGTTTGCTTCTGCATTCATTGCTAAGTTTGATCGGCGCCCTCCACATTCTGTTTGTTTGCTTCAGGTTTGCACGTAAATGATAGAGTGAACTCTGCGACACGCAGCGGCGAGACGAAAAATTTCCAACTTGTTGGATCCTCGTCGCTCTAGCCGCTCGAACCACCGTGGCCGCTTGAAATAGGTTCTTGAGCCGCGGCGGTGTGAATCGTGAGCTTTGTCGCTTGCTTGACTAATAGCCTTTAGAAATAACTAACCATTTGTGCATCGGTATCGCGCGAAGCAGGCAGCTGAAATCATTCAAGCGTCTATTTCAAGTACGGAATGGTCATGTGCAGGCAGCTGAATCACTCAGTGCCTATAGCGCTGAGCATCAATAAGACCGGATGGTGGAACTCTAACACAATCGGTGACACCTGTGCGGAAGTCTGACAAGCCGAGATGAGGGAGTATCAAACTGTGATGTCTAGCCGGGCTCGCGTGCCGAGTTATAAGCAGCGACGAGCGCGCGTTTTTTGAGGGTATCAGGAAGACGGCAGTCGGGGAAGACGGTCTAAGAAAGCAACGCACAGCGATTTTCCATTCTTCTGACCATTTTCGAGCGTAAATTAAACGTATACCTTCCTGTGATCACAGGGGGGATCTCTGGAGATTCGGCTCGGTAAGCGCTCAGCGAAGAAATGGGTAAGGGGGGGGGGGGGGGGGGGGGTCAAGGAACATAAAATGTAAGAGAGCGGCGGGACTCTGAAAAGGCTGGTGCCCATTGTAGTAAAGTTTAGGCAAGAGGGATAGCATTTTACGTACCGTACCCCAGCGCAGCAACGCCAACGTTATCAGTGCTGCCTTTCGTCTATAGGGTACGCCGCCGCTATGTTGATTCGAAGAGATTGTCTAGCGTTGCTGCGCTTTCATTTCAGAAGGCACTGCTTTCGGGCGCAATTGCTCTACTCAACGCAAAAGTGGAGCACCGTTCCGTACGTGGGCTTGGCATTCATTTAACCTTGAGAAGCACGGCATTGCAAAAGAGTTGCTCTAAAGTAGCACTAAGGTACAACCCAGAGTATGTAACTTACCCCCCACGATGGAAAGCGATGTCAACATGTTGGACATGACATTTGGCCTCTTAAAATTTGACTTTGCCGATAAACCTAGCAACTGATCGTCAAACTGTAGGTTCAACCGGTGGTTCAACATTCCTAGTTTCGCTTTTTACACTGAAAAGTTTCTTGGCATCTTATTCTTGTTTCAGCCAGAAGTTCAGTAACCTTCAAGCTGCAGCTTGCAGGCCCGTGCCGCCAACTTCATCATTACCAGCCACACCACACCCACTGCAGCGCGAAGGCCTCTCCCATATTCCTCCAATTGCCCCGGTCTTGTGCTAGCTGCATCAACTCATGCGAACTTCTTACAACCGCCAATCTAACTTTCGGCCGCCCCTGCTACGCTTTCCTTATCTGAAATACAATTTGTTATCCTAAGCGACCATCGGTTGTCCTCTCTTCGCACTACGTGACCTGTCCATGCCCATTTCTTATTCTTGATCTCCACTAAAACGTCATTAACTCAAATTATTTATCTGACCCACTCTGCACGCTTCCTATCTCTAAACGGTAACCTACCATTTTGAGTTCCATAGCCCACTGCGTTGTACTCAACTTAAGTAGAACCCTTTTCGTTAGCCTCCATGTTTCAGCTCAATAGACGAGTAGGTGAATCCAGCCAATTTGCACCGCGAGCCAAAATGGTGTTTCCCCGAGGAAAAGGCATTTTTTTTTGTCAGGGTTCTTTTCACTAAAGCCTTTGCATGCGGCAACTTTTCCAGGACACGTTGGAAGCTAAACTTTCTTCTCTCTCTCTCCGAGAGGAACAGCACAGCTGAAAACATTTGCTACACGATCACAGCTAGTCTCAATGTAAACTATGCCGCATTGGGTTTTGCTTAATAACTTGTTTCCTAGCAACAAAGAAAATGGGTTTCGGTAAAGTTTTGAACCATGTAGTTCGCCGCGCCTTGAATGAAAATTTGCCCCAGATACACTTACCGGTTCAGGTTCCACAGTCATCACCACGGTGTACAGGCGACGGTTAGGTACGCCTGCCGCGTCGAGAAATTTAGACGGCACCCTTATGTGACATAAATCTTTTATTAGCGTCATGCCTATCAACATGTGTACAGCTCGTGGACAAGTATTTCGCTCTTACATTATACTCTATATAGTAACCGGCGTGTTGCAAACCTTATTCGTGTGTCGCGTCAGGAAAGTGCTGTGGTTAACTGCGCCTTGCAAACCTCTTTTTTGTTAGCACGCCTACAAAGCAGTGTGTTTCACCACGGCTGTGTGTCTATCTAAAAACGCCACCTGTGTGTGCTACGTTATACTACGCCTGCACCGAAGCGAGCAGTGCTCCTGACACAAGCGCGCTTATTCAAATGTGTCCATGCGAGAGGTGAGCAAGGACTGTGCTTCGGATGATTGTGTGGGGTACAACACAGGTGCATGGCCCAGTTCTTGGAAGGGAAGAGAGCTCGACCGGTTTGGAGCTGCCTGTGAGATAGAGTCCGGAGGTTGCGTACACGACGGTTTCTAGTGAGGGAACGCAAAATGAGTCGTTTATCTTTACAGCGACCCAGTATAGGGAGAAACAGGGTGAGTTATCTGCATCTCTCGGGCGCCGCCAGGGGTCGACGCTGTAAGCTATCAGATTAGTAATGACGGGCGAATACACATGCAACTGTGGGTTAATTCGAAGCATATGACAAGGCTGGCAACATTGACTCTGATCCACTTCAGCGTCTCATACGCTGTCGACATTTCAGTAATATAGCCGAGCCCTAACTTCATTCCTTCGTATGTCGTTGGTATAGCGACTACCAACGTTCCACAACCATAACACGTCATAGTAAGTTAAAACTGATTATGACATTCACAGTAGTATTACGAGATCCTGGAGCTGCCATGTCGTATTTCTAATATTTCTAGTTTATTTATGCCAGCTTCTAAGACATAGCAGATTTAAGTACTTCGACTTCAGTAATTCGGCCTGAATCCAAATTGGTGGGGTGTAAAAAGATCGAATTTAAGAATTTGTTCAAGTTGTTTAAAACACTGCTGCTTTATTAATGGCTTAATCCGATGTTTCCGCCGCCATCAGCTTGTTCTGCCGTTTTATTCAAGCATTGAGGGGGCCTTTCTCTCCTGCCTTGCAATGTGTCGACCTCCTGATGACGTCAAAGAAGCGCTGAATTCACTTTGTTACCAGCCGTACGTGAGCGCAATCTTGAGTCACTATATAGACAGGCTACACATATACTATAGGAATCAATCCTTGAGATACCTTATAAGTCATCTCCACGAGATATACTTTCAGCTGAACGCGAAAAGATTTCAGCTTCTACACTTTAGCGCGGCGAAAAAAAAAAAAAAAAACAACAACAGTAGTGCATGCCGTTCTAGAAAACAGACTACGTTAGCGCCGTCTAACCAAAATACTCTGGCGGCTCGGTATAATAGCTGCGAACAAGGGCAGGCTTCAACGTCACTTTAATTCCCCTTTGATGAGTCATTGCAAACAAATGCATTTCAGTATTGCATATCAAAACGTTTGTGCAGAGTGTTCTTGTCGAAGCTGCACGCATTGCGCCCATCCCGGCGGTCGCCAATAAACAATGCAGTGGCTTCCTGACGAGCAGCGCCGCGCCACTTCGGCGCCCGTCCGTCGATTTTCCCATCACAACACCTGCTGAGAAGTTATACACGTCTATATATACATTTTTTTACTAAACGTGGGTGTTGCCCTATAGTTGCCTAAATTTGAGAATAGCCTGCTGAAAGGTACGGGGTGTACGAACACGTGCTCTATAGAAAACTTTGTAACTACACCTCGAAGAATGAAATGTCTGACCATGTTTACTTGGAGCTATACGATCACCTGTTTATCGCGAAACTCAGGGAAAAAGCCTTGTAGTAACAGCTACCGTATTTACATATTACAGATACGGATATATGTATATATGTATATTTATATATGTATATATATAGAGCCTACAAAAAGCAAGTGCTGTAACGCAGGTGAGCTCTCTCTGCGCTCAAGCCCACAGAATGCCACCGAACACGACCAACAAACCACATCGGAGCGAAAGTATATATAGTTTAGGTGTACTCTCTTTCTCTCTGTTTGTACGCATCCAAAGGCTGGAATGACTCGGATATGGTTGAGTTAAAAGATCGAGAAGAATAGTGCAGAGATGGGAGCAATTCCCGCACTTTCGCAGGGACAGGCAGCGCCGTGAGACGGGTCCGCGGACATCATGCGAGTGTCGGCCATCTTTTGCGCAGTACACAATTCTCTGTATACTTCAGCCGGACAAAGACATCGGGGAACGGCACGGCGCGCATCACGTCGAAATGAGAGAAAGCAAAATAGATGCAGGCCCCACAGGACCTCTACAGCATTTTTTTTTTCTTTTACGCGAGATAGGCGTTAACACGACAAGACACGTTAAGGAAACGTTAGATGATAAGATACGAGCACAATCGCGCGAAGATGCGGGCTATCCGCGTTGAGACAGTTCAGACAGGAGTGAACAGAACCGGGGAACGCAACAACTGCGATGGGCTATACGGGCCACAAAACACGAGAAGCTTCGTCGTCAGAGCTCCGCCATCAATTATCGGCTGCGAGCAATTGCTGCACAGGGCCGCGAAGTGCACACCGACCGCTTAGTTGCACCTGAAACGCTAGGTTTCGATTAACAAAAAAAAAAAAAAAGAACAGTTTTACTGTCACAGGCGCACCAACGCCGGCCGCATTTTTGCTTTGTAAAGCCTTAAAGGCCACTATAGTACGCGTAAGCGCCTGACTGCACACGGTGTGACCTTGTCTGTCTGTTCCTTGCTACTGCGAGAGTGAGCACGAGATCTTACAACGCACTTGCATAGTGTGACAAGCTGGGCCAAGATGGCGACCGATCATCGGCTACTATACTTGCTGCAAGCCATGTCCGAACAAGCGTAGCGTCAAAGCACGCCGCACAGTGCCGCGCCTGACGAAGTCCACCTAGGACGCTAGCACGAAGCGCTTCGTCGAGACACGTAGTTGCAACCTGACGAACGCACTTTGCCTCGAGAGGCGTAAACGCGCAGTTTTAGCAGTCCGCTTTCACATTGCAGCGTCACTATCGCATACTGCTAGAAAAGGCAGCTTTTCTTCTCTCTTTTTTTTTTCTTTCGAGCTGTCATCAGCAGCAATGCTTTGTTTTGGGCCAGACCGAACGATACCTGCGCACCGGAACGGAAACTCATACCACGCGCACTGCTCGACGATCCGTTGCAGCATAAAACACGGAGATGTGTTGAGATCGGCCGAGAGCCAGCGTTCTGACGCGGTTCCCGAGCCTGCGGTTCTTGGTCCGTCACCACAGCAACGTCAAGCACGCACTGGGAGGAGGCCCCCTCCCGGCGAAGATTCACACGCACTGCAAAGTGAAGTGATTTAGGTGTCCTGGCTGAAAGGGGCGTCCCACGAAGAGACCGAGGAACCCCCTCAGAAGGGCCCCATCGTGTGGCTAGTGCTAGTCGTCGGAGGAGGCTGCTGCGAGCCTTCCAGGCTTGCCAGAACCATGGTGGGTTCTGTGTTGCGGCGCTTGATCTTGCTCTTGCTCTTCTTGAGCATCGTGGCCTGCGGAGGGCAAGGGGGGCCGAGAAGTGGCGGGGCAGAGAGAAGCGGAAGAAGGAAGAGAGCGGACAGGAAAAGATAGAAGAAGAAAAAAAGAAAAGAGACAGGAGGAGGGCGAGAGAGAAGGCGTTAAAGAAAGGGCGCCGGTCTTCTCGGCGCTAAAGAGAAAGTAGCGAAAGAAGAAAGTGCGCAGAGAGAGTGAAAGAGAGGAGGGACCAAGAGGAATGGGATCGCCTAACGCATGTTCATGTGCGCACTTGTACGTGTGTTTGTTAGCCGGACATGAGACGGCATTACAGTCACGTCCACGCTGTGTTCCGCTATGTCCATTCGGGTGCCGATTTAGCGGGCGGGATATGTGTTGTAAAGCGCGCAGAAATGTGTGAAAGATCGACCGACTCGATCCACTAAATGAGACCACGGCACGGCCTTTGCGACAGTGAGAGTAAATGCAGGGAGAAACAGTCACGTGACATTGTTAAAAGCCTGGCCGAGCAAAAAGAAAAGAAGTCGGCAGCAGAAATGACCATTCTCTGCAGCTGGTCGGTGTCACTTCAGGAAGAAAAACTATTTTGCTCCAAAACGCGAAAAGCAGTGCGATCACTGACGTCGCGTTGGGGGTTATACTGTGAGCCACTGTACATACATTGCACCTGTGTGTTTCTTGGTCTTCGTTGTTCTTCGAGCTCTCTTTTTGTTTGTTTTTACCATCCATGGATGACAGACTAAATTGACCAGCCACCACACTGTCAAAGCAAGCACTGTTCAGTTCTTTTCGCTTTCTGGTACGCCGTTTCTAGAAAGCTGACCTCGTTAAGTGCAATTGGGTCTACGCGTTTGCAATATATAAATGCTCAAAAGAACCTACAGGTTATTGCAGATTCAGGACGTCCATTGACAGTCACCAGTGTGCATTCGACAGAACCGCCTAGTCGTGCAAAATACCCTCGCAGACCCCCCCTCCCCCCTTTTTTTTTTCGACTGTTTAACTAACTTGCAATCCGCTGTTGCAGAAAATATGATCATTTCGCTTAGTGTCAAAAGAAAGTCCTACTCGGCGTTTGTGTGTGCACCATTCTCGGGTCATTCACTGTATCATGCGAGCGAGGTAGAGCCCGCAGAAACCATATGAGGAGCCAATGCATACCTCAGTGAAAACAACAAACTCGTGCCCTTGATCGACGTCTGGAATGCATAGCATAACGGAAACGGGATGGTGAAGGTCGCGTCGGGGCAAAGATAACTCAGACGAGGAGCGAGAGGAGCGTTGCAAGATGGGGTGCGAGATGCAGGACCAACGCAAGACCCATGTGAGAAAGAGTGGAATAAACAAACAAACAAGGAATCATACACACTGCACGCGTGAGTGCATGGAAAAAGGTGCAAACTGTGCAACAGCCGTTTGCAATCCGTTGTGCGGCTGAAATCACGGTATCAGGCGGAGCAGCGGGGCATGCAGGCGTGTTCAGTGCGGATGAACCGACGTGCGTGTCAGTCCGTTGGAGAACAAAAGAAAAATAGTAAAATATTGTTTTCAATTTGGCTTTCAACTACTTTATTTATACGCAGATTTTTAAATAGTAGTAGTGCAGCTGACAACACTGTCTCGGTCAAAAATCAGGCATCAACATTCAGACCGCAGCCCGTAGTAAGTCTTGTTGTCTGTGGGCACGTTTGTGAATGGCGGATGCTATGATCGTGGCTACAGCCTCATCGGCTGTCGTGGTTAGTCATGGCATATTCCAATTACGATGCCTGCCTATTCTAACGTCTCACCCCACTCTTTACTGCGACTGGCTGTGAGATGACACGCGAGAAGCTTTCATAATCCGGATCCACCTGAGATGAGTTGAGGTGCATCAGACACGGTTTGTGCAAAGGTTCCTTCGTTGCTTTGGGTTCTTTTGCAAACTTCTTTTTGTGAGTATAAGTGTTCGGTTGCTGTATGAGTGATCAGAAGTAATCCTGTAGCGGGCGGTGAACTGGCAAAGCTTCGTCTTGCCTTTTTGTTGTTGTTGTTGTTGTTGTATTCAATGCTACAGTAGACATTGCTTGTGCTGCACAAGGTGTGCCACCATGACACACTCCGGGCGTTCAGCGAAGACGTCGCTGTCATATCCAGTGTGGCTATGTGTGAAGTGTAGAAATTGGCAATTTATGGTTTATCACTTGTGAGGTTTAAAAATCCAAAGCGACTCATGATATGTGGAATGCCGTAGTGGAAGACTTCAGCTAATGTCAACCTCCCGGAGTTCTTTAACGCGTACTGGTAGTACTGGTATCGTGCAGTACAAGGGCGCCCTTTTGTGTTTCGCCTCCATCGAAACGCGGCTGCCGCGGCCAGGATCGAACCAGGGGTCTCCTAGCTGTTTCAATAGTCGAGTGCTCTAACCACTGAGATGTATTTTTGTAAGGCTACTTTACTCGTATACAGTTATTTTTACTCTTCTTCAGCACTACCTATGAAAACAAAGACGGCAGAAGGCATTGTTTATTGGCTCTCAAGTCTGCCGTCACGAGTTACAGCTGACAGCTGTGAGGAAGCGAGAAGAATTGATCGCGACATGAATCGTCAAACAATGGCCAGAGGTACGAACTGCACGCGAAGAGTTGGAATGCAGAAAGAAAGCAATAACACGCAATATTAAAAAAAAAAAATAGTAGTTTACTTATGGATTAAAAGGTATGATAATATCTTGTTCTGTCGGATGAGCAATTCGCCCCAAAAGGAAAGGCGAACAAATACACCGAGCAATAGCTGATGTTAAAATGTCAAAAAAGAAAAAATGAAAAGCCCTTTCAATTCTTTCTCAGGAAAGCGTGAGGTGCAATAAGCAAAGCTTCTGCGTAGAAGCCGACATCTTTTTTTACATGTTTAGCAGACGTTGACATTGCGAACAAAAGTGCAGTGGACAGAATTTCCGCACGAAAGCCAGAATTTGTTTTACATTTGAGCCCTAGCTTTTGGTCGGTGTTTTTTGAGTAGACAAGGCTTTCTCGGAGAACCGCGAATGTCTTTTGCATTGTAGCTTAAAATTTCGATTAGCCTCCTCATTCAGTTATCTTCTGACATTATCTGCTTCCACGGTATTCAGATGCTCCTCTTCGGCTGGTATGTACTTTCAGTCTTTTGACGCCAGAGTAACAGGCGCCATATATTCATTTCAGGTCAAAGCGCAGAATAAAGGAAGAATATATACGGCCCGAGTTAACAGGGCAGGCTAATGAGCATTCTTTAAATCCAGCTATTTAATTTTGCTTCCTTAGTTTCCTACTGCGCTGCTCGCATTTAGCCCCGTGCATAAACTTCTATCAATACAGAATTTTTTCTTTAAAATCTTAAAAGCATCTTTCAAAACTCATATTTAAATTCCGCGAAATTTTGTATAATTTTAATCAAGTAAACATTACATGTGACACAAACACTTTCTTTCTCACGACACATCACTAGCCGTTAAAAGCTATAGGTCCAACCAACTGTGTGTGTACTGGTACTTAGAACAAAGAAGAAGAACCTTATTCTGTATAGTTGAATAGACGTAGTACAACGCTTCATGTCTGTATGCCATTAACGCGACAGGTATTAGTTGGCAGGTGACATAGCAGGACGCTGATTGGTCGACCGACTGTGTGACGTCACGAGGCCATATGCTAATCAGCCTGGGCGAGACGCATTGGTATAAGCGAGTAGCAAAGCGCATGTATGCGAAGGAGCATCCGCTCCGCTAGGGGGAGCCGTAGGCGATAACCATGCGCCCTAATAGCCATCAAAGCTGTGGCGTCATACCCTTGAAGGCGAAACTGTAGTCCTACCCAAGTTTTATACTTTTGTATTTTACTACTGTAGTGTACCGATCTTTGACACTGATATATACGAAAGGGTAAAACCCAATTATAAAGGAATTATTCATTCTCTAGCCTACCATATCATATCCACCACCGAGCAAATATAGTAACCTACCTCCGATAATGTCCAACAGGTCGCTGTATGTATTTCTAATAAATAAATAGAACATAACATTACTAAGCCTGAAAGGAAACCACCAAAAAGTCGAACACAGGCGACATGACAGGGGCCTTTTTGATTGACTCAAATGATAATTAGCACAGCGTCTTCCGACGCTACGTGCTTTTTCCCTGTCACCATGGCCACGACGCGGTGGCTCAGTGGTTAGGGCGCTCGATTACTAAACCCAAGAATGCGAAATCGAATCGCGGTCGTAGCGGCCGCTTTTCGGAGGAGGCGGAAAGCAAGGTGCCCGTGTACTGTGCAAAGCCAGTGCACGTTAAGAACTCCAGGTGGTACAAATTTCGGGAATCCTCCACTACGGGGTCTCTCATAGCCTGAGTTGCTTTGGGACGTTAAACCTTCAAATCCCAAACTACTGTATGCATGGTTGCTTCAGAAGTCATTTGCAGGTGGTGTTGTGTTACCTTCTTTTTTTTTTTTTTTTTTATGCAAGTTTATTTCCCCTCTCACGGCGACTATATGCGCGACTGAGTCACTTGGAAAAAGTTTTGTTTCATGTAACCTGTGCTCGCAGTTTAGAGCTGCATTTTTTTTTTTTTTTTTGCGTTTTCATCAGTTATGAATGGCTCTACAATGTACGAAATACGCGTGTTCGCGAACAAAGCAGCTGTACACAAAATCCATTCTAATTCTAATTTGTACTTATATTTGTAATGTATGCCGACATGAGTGAGAAAATAAGTCAGGAAATGTGCAACGACCTAAAGATAGCCCCACATCAGACGCTTCAGCGCAAGAAAGTGAAGTCATGAACAAACACAGTACACAAACACACACAACTTACAGCGCAGTGCTTAAACTTTTTTTTTTATTCGAGAAGATAGCAACCAAACCTCTCTTACGCACACTACAGGTAGAACCTTCGTATGGACACTCGAGGCATCAAAAACAGAACGCAAATCAGAACACATACTATACAATTTGCACCGAAACATAGTCTTCTCATTTGCTTGTTTCTTTTCTTGCCGGAATTCTCGCTTGTAAGAGCGTGTGTCCACGACCGCGATCGACCGGCGCTATACAGATGCAGGCGTCGCTTTTGAAACATAACCTACTTGCCACGCTGACTCGTGTTTAAAACTGCAGTTTAATTAACATACCTACGGCATTGAAGAGAGCTCTACTTCGTGCACACTTCCCCTCCGAAACCCTCCGCGCCCCAGGGTCACGTGACCCTACGTAGCGTGAAAATGCAACCGCGACGACACCTACTGTCGTTGAGAGAGCGTGATTAGAAGACCACAAAGACTCTGGCGACCGTCACCGTCTCTGTATGTGGCACTTCGACACACCACCACCACCACCTACGAACGTCGCATCCCGACCTTGCTGACCGTCGCAGTGTAGAACATCAATTATCAAGTCATATATATATTCACATTGTGTGCATTGCACATGACTGCCTAAACGTGACGCCTGGCGAGACTATGAAAGAGACTCTACAAAGCATATAAACCTAGAGAGCCGAAGGAATGGTGTGTGGAGGCTGTATGTAACCTCCTTTCCCTCTGTATTTTTTTATTTTTTCCTCTCTCTCTCTCTTCTTCCCGCGTCGTTCGCCGCCGCAGCGTCGATTCAGGTGCACAAGATCCAAACTCCGATAGATAAGAAAAAACCCTAGCTATACAAATAAGTAGTGTGTTGTTGTTATTTATAGACCGCTATATACAGGCCCCTCCACCTTCGAGTGATATACATACTCACACGCCACCCGTTACAGCTTTCAACGCACGAAAACACACTCACTCACACACGCGCGCACTCACACAGGCACACACTCCTCGCAGAAAGAGAGAGCGAGATAGAGAGAGAGAAAGATAAGCGCAGTAGGAACGAAAGAAAGCAGATGGCGGCCACGCGCTGCAATAACGGTCACCGCGACTATTGCGGCTCGCGGAGGTACTGACACATATCCGTAACTCAAAGTGCGGGATCGAAGAGGAAGCTGTGAATGGAGATTGAAAAAAAGAGAAAAAGCGAACTCGTCTGTGTTTCAACGTACACGTCGAGCGCCTTGGTTCCGGCATATATCCGTGACCCTTATTTTCCCTTCTTTTAAAGCGCTATATATAATTACTGTAGCTGCCAGAGAGGGCTTTTACAGCTGTTGTTCTGTGGGTAAAAAAAGAGTTCATTGCCAAAAAGAAATGAGAGACGCTATCTTGCAAAGCGGCGCATACTGAACGAGACGTGGATGAAATATGAGAAGAGGGCTACGAAGACCTTAAAAGAGAGATACGTATCTCACCCTGGGTGGACGCCCGAAACATTCTCCGAGAGAATAAATGAATGGTGTAAAAGGTATGAAATAGAGAAAAAAGAAAACCAGAGGTTGAGGTCCTACGTGTCCAGCACAAGGCGTATCTTCTCGTCGTACGCATATTCTTCTACCTTCCGTGGCCGCACTACGCTCGATATTGAGACTATAGCGCTAATAGTATTGTCGTCCACATTTATTGTTTTCTTTTTTCACTTATTCATTTGAAGGGCCTTATACGAAGGGCCTCATACTCATACGTCACTCTTGACGTATGAGTAGTATGGCCGACGTGTTAACAGCATTTAGTTAGCCAGATAGCATTCGGACCTGATTCGGATATTTCGGTCCTTCGATTTCTCTTACGAAGTCACCGGGAATTTTTACTCGGCGGACTAAGTGTCTCGCAAAAACCTAAGGATACGAAACGAGCTAAAAGTAGCGAAACTGACTTCCTGCACGATGAAGTAATGGATATTTTCTAAGTGCTGCAGTGCGGAGTGGTAGATAGAAGTAGCCAATCATCGTGTCATAGAAGAGAAGCCATCGCTTCGGTACAGCACGGAGACATAGACTGTCTCGCGAATCTGCGGCTACACAATGAGAAACTGCACTGCTAGCCTACAAGGCCGACTCAAATTGAGAGAATACTTCGTTCATCGCGGCCTAAGCAACTTATGTCACTGCACCTACACCGACGTGCTTACGAAAGTGCTTCTAATAAGCAAAGCGAACAATTTTCTG
This sequence comes from Amblyomma maculatum, assembly GCF_055883805.1. Taxonomy (NCBI): domain Eukaryota; kingdom Metazoa; phylum Arthropoda; class Arachnida; order Ixodida; family Ixodidae; genus Amblyomma; species Amblyomma maculatum. The sequence goes on along the minus strand of NC_139344.1, from coordinate 370,502,803 downwards.
TTGCTGCACTTATCGAAAAGATGGGCACTACGTAGGTTCTGAGCCTCCTGTGAATAATCAGCGAATGTCGTTACAGTGGTAGGAACAATGGGACTCGCAGATAAGTGATTCCTCAACCATTGTCGGTTAACCATAATGTATATGTGCTGTTAAGTTAGACTGAGGAAAAATATACTGAACCGATTCCGCGAGGGCAGGTAGCCATACATGTCAATAGCAACTGCATAAGTAAGGCCATCCTAAACAAATGCTTATAATCTGACCATTCCTCTCTCGCAGCTATTTTGAAGACAAGAGCGGACAAACAAACAAACAAAAAAAAACGAAAAGAACGCTCGAAACAATAATTTCAGAGATACTCCAAGGTGCTCACTGCCGTTACATCCGCCAGACACTCTCTTCTAAACCTGCTCTAAGATACTAAACCGCAGTCATCGACAAAAGCAAGTACAGTTAAGTTGAATAATCAAGTCAGAAAAGAATACGCGGTCCATTCCTTATCGCACTGTATGCGTATAGTGCAGCCGGAGACGGTGCGAGCGGCCCGTCTAAAACCACTCGAAAGACAGGTTCATGCCAACCTATATTTTATTGGTGCCATACCATTCGATCTAGGCCGCGTAGGTAAACAGCGTTTTCCCAGTGGAACAGAGAAATAGAGCAGGAGGTCATGAAACGTCTATATGTACGCATAGACCACTCGCTTTTTTCGCTTTTGTACACCTTCCTCACAAATTCAGCTTCATCTGTCAGATGCACCAGCCAGGAATGCATGTATACGTACGACCGTTGAAAGCACAGCGCAGTCCTTATACCAAAAAGGTTTAAAAAATTAAAAAAAAAAAGAATGGTAACAAAAAGAAAGAAGGAGCACGGATGCAGTGTTGCACTACGGGAGCGCAGTATACAAGCTCGAGCTTGAACAGGGAGAAAACGAGTGGGTACCGGTCATGCGCATGAAACTCTCAGCACCTGGCGAAAAACAGAAGGCTCAAGTGGATGCGTGTGTGTGAAAAATATATTTCAAAACATAGCTGTTCTTGTTCGTCTCGATATTTTTTTTTTCTTCAACATATACATTTTTTTTTTATACACAGTGCCTTTCATACACTTCGGTTTGCTAAGCTCTATACAGAAGGATTCTTTAGTTACGCCAAATTTTGGGAATTAAAGGAGTGCCAGGTTAAAATGGTTTTCGTCGTTTGCATTGTGACAGCCGTCACAAATAGATAAGCAAAGGATTCCTATCTCCTCAGTAAAACTTGACGTGCGGCTCCCTGGAGAGCGATGAAGGTGCGAGAGCCACTTCAACTTTTTAGTTGAGTAGAATACGTTGAGTTCGTAGTTTACGCACGCGGCTTGCTGCTTAAGGGGGCGACCTTAATGTTAGCCAATACGTGAATAAGCTGGTGTTGGTTCTGCTAGTTTTGCTGTCAATTTAAACGATTATCAATTCAAGAATACGACTTGGCTCAATGTAAATTAATTCAGCGTGACTAAAGAACACACCCTGTATATCACTACTGCAGTACTAGATGTGTGGCTAGTACTAGCGTCACTAAGAGATTAAGTACGGAGCGATACAGACACGAGTCATTTGAAAGAAGGGGAGATCGGAAATAAATAAAGGAATTCGGCAATGATAAACTTGGTTATCTTGATTGGAAAATCGTCAAGGCGATCACCAAAGTGTTGCTGACGCCGACTCCTAATTCGTAAATGCGACCTCCCGACATTCGCTTGGCTTAATCGAATGGGATCAAAGAAATGGAGAAAGGAAGAGGAAAGATAAACGGAAATATGGAAAGAAGTTAAACGCAGTCAGTGAGCACCTTGCCTTATTTAAATGAGGCCGTCGAGACCACGACTTTAAACGTGATGCTTTAAATCGTCAAACGCTAGTTACGGTCAAGTAACCCGCCGACAGGTTTTTGTGTTATCTGTGCAAGTATCTTCTAAAATGGGGAAGGCTTACTCCTTTCTTGAAGGTGTTACTAGGCTCATTACGCCCGAAAAAGGCGGCAGCGTCCGCGGAGTAAATGTGGTCAGAAAAATACGTCACCACGCCACGTGACCTAGTGGAGCAGGACAGGAGCAGTCTGCGTAGGTGTGGAGAGTGTGTTTTCAAATGAGAAGCAGTAGAGGGGACGCCTTCAAATAAAGAGGAGTGGAAAGGGCAACGCGCTATCGGTCACGTGGTGTCGCGCGATACACGAGGAAGCGGCCGTCGCGGCGGCGCTTGGAGAGAGCTTTCGCACTGTTCCATTTAGGCTATTAGTTTTGCTCCATTACGCTCCCACGCATGCTCGCTGCACTTGCAGCCTTTCTTCAAATGTCTGCAGAGTGTTGTGTTTTACCTAGGAATGTAAAATCGTAGCAGGAAAGTTGTTTCACGTCGTTATAAAATAAAAATATAGAGTAATAAAGAGGAAAAATAACGCTGGACGAAAAGAATTGCTGCCCTTACTAACGACGAAAAAAAATCAAACGGTCTCGAAGATTAGGCTGAGAAATCCGCGCTTAGGATCGGGTCGTCGCGCTTTCTGCAGCCGGAAAATATACAATGAAACGTAACTTAGTGGATGTTAGTGCTTGATAATCGTAAATGCCGCGGCTTATACGTGACCAGGCTTGCACAACCGGAAGCAAGGCGGGACCGCCACCTCCCAAAGTACGTGATTCATATAGACGCACGAGACTTCAACAGAGCTTAGCACCTGAAAACATGTAACACCGCTCCTATTTGGGGGCAAGAGTTACACAGTTTTGCCAAGATCTGAACTGATCCGCTTGTATTCAACTGAACGGCCTACTAACCAGACATCCGAATAATAGGGAAACGCCGGGTTTCAATTAAACCACTCATGCGTCGTTCGATGATTCGGCACCTCTTAGCAATGATCCTTGCACATTTGCTATCTGACGAGAATGAAAGAGTGACATGAGGAATATAGAGCGAATAGCGACTGCTCGAATGATAACATTGTTCCTTGGCGACTGGCTCCGCCAGTGGCGAAGCTTACCGTTAAGTTGCCTGTCTCACGTGACGATGACTCCCGGATTCGCCAAGATGTGTCCGGTTTATCAGGCTCTAGCAGGTTCGACACGGGCAACATCCCCGAACACAGCCTATTCTTTAATCCTAACTTCGGTGTGTGCGGGGAATTCAAGCGCTCGCGAGTCTAAACCGCTCTGGAAGTCGCTGTACAAATTCTTCAATGCAGTAAAGCGGTGGGGGCAGGGGTTAGGCAGGTAGGGACCTACAAGCGACCCGAAAGCGTTAGGAACGACGCTGCTTGCGACGGTAGGCTCGGAAGCCTCAGTGCCAACGCTTCGTTAGCCGCTTCATGGCACACAAGCACGCACACTCACTCACACATACACACATATTGCGCCACGCCAAGAGAACAGGGGAGTGCGTGCTTGATCATCAATGTAAAATCATGTGAGAGTTGGGTTCAGGGAGTAGCCGAGAAGAAGGCGCACGCAGCCGCCTGTACAAGAACCGAGTAAAGGGGGTTCGAGCAAGCCTGGCGTTGTCGTCGGAGGTCTTGGGAAGGTATAGCGGTTGGAGTTCGAGGAGACTGCATTTTTTTTTTTTTTCGTACAAACAAGGCAAGATTGAGAGAGACAGATAGACCGAGAACAACAGAGCAAGAATAGAGAAGAGTGAGAAGTGAGCGGCGGTCTCTCTTTGTCCGCCTCTACGTGGCGCACTCCCTGGCGGAGAGCTCGTTGTCCCCGAGGAGCGGGTAGTGAAGCAGCAGCTGACGAAAGGCGGGCGTTATTCGGTCGGCGGCCATTGTGTTTCTTTTGTTTTCTTTGCAGGGGGTTGTCTGCATCACCCCTAGCCCTTCACAACCTCGGCCTCCCACTTCCCCCAGCATACCCCGCGAAACAGCAGCGGCACTCTGAGAGAAACAGTTCGGGCGGGCGCGGAGTCAGTAACAACAGTTCAGCCATCGTCGCTTGTAGGCTCGCCCGGCCCGAGCAGGTAGGCAGCGCCGCAACAGCAGGCGTGGAGGAAAGCCAGCGCGACCCCGTGGGCAACCGGGGTGCCATCCCGCCGGTGCCTCCGGCCGCTGGATTCGCCGCCGCGCGGTCGCCCCACAGGTGGCAGCACTGCAGCGGTCGCACCAGCGTTGCTGGTTGCCGTCGTCGTTGACGTCGTCGTCTTGTGCCGGGGCCGCTGCCCGCCTCGTCAGTCTTCGGACGACTTTTCGCCGCTCGACGAGGCCAGCATGGGCTCCGTGTTGCGCCGCTTCATCTTGCTTTTTCTGAGCATGGTGGCCTGGCGACGCAAAACACGACCGCACGACGGTAATGCCGTGTTGCGATAGGTGTGTTGTTCGTGTGGGCGTTTTTATTTTGTTCACGACGTGTGCGTTGTGACCGTGGGTGCGTATACAATGGTTTTGTTGTTATTATTGTTGTTGTTGATGATGATGGCGATGTTCCATTTTGCGCACGACAAAGATCGCACGAAGGTTTTCGCAGGTTCGAATCCGACGCAGCGTGAACAGTGAAGGGAGAAAGAAAGAAAAAGAGGAAGAGAAAGGGAAAAGAAATATGGGCAGAACGGTGACACAACGTGGTGAAACAAGGAGGTGTAGGAGAAGAAGCGGGTGGGAGGAGAAAGGGAAAGGAGAGAACAGTGAGTGAAAGGGTTCCGAGAACGGCCCTTCGTCAAGGCGGCAAGCAAAAGTGTGCAAGTGCTTTGGCTAACGGTGGCACGAGACCAAGCAGAAAAATCAATGTACAATACCTAAAGACCCCCGTGAGTTACACGTGGTTGAACCTTCGCTTGGCACTTAGGCGTACGCAGTTTCGGTGGATTTAATTGCAAGGTGAAGGTTAGGTTCGCCTGCCTCGATGCGACGTTAACTGAGGAGACAACAGCCGCCTCTAACAAAGTTCTCAGCTTCAAGGTAATGTTCGAGACTGAAATTCGTGTTGTACGGCATTTCATTTAAAGCGAAAATATGCGCGCAATATAAAGTTACAAGCACGTCAAAGAAAGAGCGATGACACAGTAAAGTAATTTCTGAAATGCATGAGCTAATTTTATTGCCTCTAGATTAAAAACAACCCGCACACTGACCATTTCTGCACTGTCACTGATGCAGATGTTCCGGAAGCTTCCAACTTTAAATCAGTCTATAGTATGCTTTGCTGGGAGTATTATTCATACGCTGATTCACAGTATGAATCGGGCACCGCTCTATTTCAGTATGCTGATTCTATTACTGACTAATAAATCGGTACTTGCTCCTTCATTTTCATTAAAATTATCAAATTTTGGCGAAATATTACCTTGTTAGCACTACCAGTGTTATAAAGCCGATTAAATACGCCACGCCAATCTCAAATCAAATTTACTGAAGAAACAATCACTTCTGGTTATGCTCTAGCATTTCAGTCAGCGCGGCAATCGCCCATGCCTTTATGCAAATAAGATGATGAATCAAAGCGGATATCTCTGTTCATCGCAACTGACAGTCAGGATCGATTATAAAAATCTATAGGAGCTTGCACATGAACCCGAGGAGGGCGTTTTTAGATTACGGGGTACATGATCGTCCACTCTTAATGTCAACGCGCAAGGATGTGGTCACTCTCTTTGAAGCGCCACTGCATCCGACAACACGGCCGCACATCGAAGTGGCGCAGGCACAGGTGAACCACCTGGTGATGGTGCTTCGCGTGTGCTTCACCCCAGGGGTGCCCCAAGAAAAAAGAATGCCACCTGCATTGTTTTCGCAACGAAACTCTCTTATAGAAGCGACCTCTACACTGGGACTCACTATATATCTGCAGAAAGCAGCTTTTAGGCAAACGAAAATGCGATTCGTGGGAGTAGTAACGAGTTCTGTTCGTGGCAACTAGATAATTGTCCGCGTGCTACCTCAACGGCACGAGTTCCTTTCACTAAGGCGAGGTAGACATTCGAGGGAGTAATGCAATATTTTGATAACGCGCATTGCTATGCAATCCCGCCATGAGTTGACTGCACATCTGAACGCATAAAAACGTCAGCACATTGGGCAATGTGCTGACGAGTAAGCTCGGCCTGAGTAGTTACGACGACAGGTCAGAGCTAAATGTAGAAAGCTATGAGCTTAGTATCATCACTGAGCTAACGTTTGTTTGATTTTAAACAATATCCGGCGTGCAAGGCTGATACAGTGCAGAGTGAAGGGCGTACCTTCACAGTAACAATCCTATGTGATTAATGTTTTTGTTCATATCTCTCGGCGTTTTATGTACTTTAACCAAAAGCGCATATTTGACTGCTAAGGCCGCACTGCAATTTATATTGTATCGCAGTTCGCAGCAAGGGCAGACAACGGAGCAGCAAATCTCGGTAGCCAGTAGACTTCGTTTTGACCTTCTCCGTACCCACAAGTATGATACCGTTAATGTTTACGCTAAGAGTTAAACATAATAAAGCGACCACTTAAATTATCCCGTGAACGGTTTCCAAGGGCTCCCCAGTGCCAAGCCAATCCTTCTTCATCCGAAAACAACAATGAACTTTCTGCGAATGAAACAACGTACGTTTCTATGCGTCGGAAAATATTAGCAACTGTTAAACATTAGCTTAGAAGGACACGTATACTACGTGGCTTAAAATCAGGAGAAAAAAAAATGAATGAAAAAGAGAGGGGGCTGACTTAGGGAGCATTCAAGACATGCGTTACGTGTTTCCCGGGGAAGCATACAGAGGATATGTGCAAGGCAGGCAAGGGTTTGATGAACCATTCTGAGTACGCGCCGAACAAAGCAGTTCTAGTGCCAAAGCTGACGCACATTACCGCATGCCTTTATTTTTAATGCAACCTGGTTTTATGCCTAAAAGCACACAAACTTGATAATTCGGCGCGCTTAGTCAATGAGTTGCGGCTGACTTTCACAACCGGCCAATGCGTGCATTTACCTATAGAATACACTGTTCTATACACATGAAAAACTACATACGAAGCTCTGCACTTGAAGACCCTTAAAATAAAATTTGTGCACGGCCACTACCATTGAATAATCACTCAGAAGAAAAAGAAAAGAAAAATGTTGCATCACCTCGTATGAAAGGAAGGAAGATTGTGGTGACCTGCAACGGGGCTTTGAAAGTGTCCCACGGCTGCCGAGCTCAGCTTTGGAATTGGCGCCTCTAACATTTTCGGATAGTTCACCCTTGAATACAATCATTTGCATGTAATATTGCCCGCTAGGCAGATAGTTTGTTCAAATGGGCGAGCTGTAAAGGTGCCTTAAATGTAAAGCGGAGCACGCTAGAAGTGGTCGAACTGAACAAAACTGCATACCAGCGCGCCCGATCAGAAATGCACAGCAGAGGGAGAGAGTCAGAACATCCGGTACGCCCGTGTTGATCCTCTCATTATCGCCTTATCGGCGACTTTAAACGAAACCGCGCATTACGCTGCAGCGGAGATAAGGCGGAGCTGTTCGGCGACGTGGCGCTTTATGATTCGTCACGAAAACCATCACTTTCTTCGCAGTGTTTCGCGCTGCGCTCGGTGGCGAGATTTTGTCACTGTATAGAGCATAAACTCTCGTAGATCAATTGGGTAAATTCGGTTGAATTTTAACCACGGCTGTAACGCACATTAAACGTGGTGACATGCGTGACAGTGCAGACCGCATTACGCCGCCGAGATGCGCCACTAAACCGCCGTTGCATGCAGTGCGGCTTCACACGGGCCTCCGATAAGGCGAGCATTACAAAATCGAGATGGTTTAGCCCGATATACGGACGCACTCTCCCTCTCTGCTGCGCATCTGCTGATAAAGCGTGATGGCAGGCGGTTTTAACCAGTCCGGCCAACAATCGTGTGCTGCGTATTATGCTCCATCTGGACATGTAAATCGTCCACTAGGCCTGGCTCCGGCGTTTAAAAATTTTGTTTAAAAAAATTCGCGCACGAAGCAGGACACTATATGCTCAGTGAAATGTCCAGCTGTGCACATTCACAAATTCCTGGTGGCTTGAACAACCAGCGAGGAGCAGCGCAGGTGTTCAGGATACGGCACATATCCTACGGTTCGCACACCAGTGGGGCACCTTCGGGTCAAAGCAGGCGGTATATGTAGGATCGGTCGAAACAGGATTGTCTCACCTTGAGGGCCGATCTGAGCACGACAACCTCGCCGGGTCCTTGAATCCATGGCTCGCCGTCCACTTGAACGGGCATTTCCGTGTTTAGCCGTATCCGCAACTGAAATAGCCGGCAAGCATCGCGAAAGAGAAGGGTCACTAAAATCTATGACGATCCTATCACTGCCCCAGTGAAAACGGTAGAAAGCGATCCACTGATAAAAATATTTACCCGTCTAGACCCGTATTTCAAGCAAGTGAGGCTGACACCACTAGGAATTTACCGAAGATGATTCGGAGCATATGCAACAACACAGCTGGTACATCCTCCCAAACAGCTGCCGTGAGGTACCTGCCGGACCAGTCGAGAACTGGTTAGATTACTTCTGAAGCAGAACATCGAAACCTACCTGCGTGCACTTAGTAGAACATCCAGGCAGTGATAACGCGCTGTGCACAAGCTACCAAACATTGAAAACTTAATTCTAGACCATTTACGTGCAATTCAACCATCAATCAGTGTCTTGTAGGGCGCTGAATGGGCGACATCATGAGGCCATGGCCATCATGATCATTAAAGCACATTTCACGGCACACCGCATTCATCCCGTCAAGATTCACTCGGCAAGCAATCTTGACGACGCTAATTAGAAGCACAGAGCACAGGTCCTTATGTTAGAGAAGAAGAGTTGCACACGTGCAACTCTTCACACAGAGTCAAGAGTATGACAGTTCAGATATTAGGTAGCACGCTTATTTTGAAAGCTATTCAACGCGCTCATCTAAGGAAGTAGCCGTTCACCAACAGCACACGAACTACCGTCACGGTGTGGCGACGGACGTCTAGCATACAGGCAGACAGAAAGACTTACCAGCTATACTCTACAGGCTGACTTCGACCCGCAAAGAACTGAACAGATCGGCATCGACGATAACGACAAGCGTGCCCGGCGGTCGCCGAATGACAGAATCAATGCTACTTTCAGCTGCGTTCAGTTTAAGCTGACAAATCAGATTTGAGCCAAAAGCAAAGGCTTGCGAATAACGTGGAAACGACTGCATGCGGCGGCGACCACCCGATATGAACCTACCTAGTCACATATGCCGACAGAAGTAAAGCGATAAATCTGCGTGCACGAACAAACAAACAGCGCGAAGCTTCGCGGCACAACAGCATTGCGCGCGCAAGGCAAGCGTATGGCTGCACTCACGTGTCCTCCCTGCGCGATGCGGATGGCGCTTCGCAGGCCGCTCTGTATCTGTCCCATGTGGACGACGCCCGTGACGCCCACGATCTCGAGCATGCCGTCGTAGTGTGTCGGCTTCGAGAACATGTCCTCCTTCTCGGGCCCCCAGGGGTTAGCACCGGAACCCCAACTGCGACGCAGACATCATTGGGGCGTCTCATTCAGCTATCTGCCTCTATACAGGCCCGCACATTGAGGCCCTCACACGAATCGAAGTGGACCTATGTCGATCGATTACGGCGCTATAACGACGAAGATGCTGCTTTCGCTAAGGCGCTCTTGCAAGGTGGAAAATTAAACGAACAAAGGATACGGGTATCGTTGCCACCGACAGTTTTCAGAATCCAACCGCAGTGATGCTGAATAGTAGTAGTAGTAGTAGTAGTAGTAGTAGTAGTAGTAGTAGTAGTAGTAGGATGATGATGATAATAATAATAATAATAATAATAATAATAATAATAATAATAATAATAATAATAATAATAATAATAATAATAATAATGGCGGTGGTGGTAGCAGTAGCAGCAGTAAAATTTATTGGTTTTGAAAAATTCATGTAATTCTCTTTAACTTCTGGTAAAGGCCCGTATTCAGTGCTTCTGCGGCCTTAGCCTGCGAAGCGGGCTCAGCTCATCAGCCTTAATTCGTCGTCCGAGGTTGAGCTGAGCTGATCAGCACGGCCCCCCATTGCGAAAAAGTGGGGTTTAGTGATGCGATAACAAAAAAGTTCAATTCCCACCATGACACTGCCACCGCGAGAAAAAAGATTTCCTACTTGGCTGACCCAATGATATTGTCACAGAGATCACGTGACCGCACAGGACCGGTGAAAGAGCACCACTCAGAAGAGCCAAATTCAAAAATGTCGCCTTTTGCCTGACCGAAAAATTCGGGTCATTCCTTAACGTTACACCAAAGACCTGCCGCCGTAGGAGACGAAATTACTGGATTGGTCGAGACAGTGTGTGGAATTCATATATGTGACGCGACCACGAAGGATCAGTCCGAGAGCATTTGCACAGCATCCAAATTAAAGAACGGCCCCTCTGTCTACTCAAAACATTTAGGTTCCTGCATCAACCAACGATGGGTGCTGTGATGCCTGACGTATACATGCAGCAACAAAATTGATGCAAACACAAAATGGAAACGCAGCTGATGCCACTAATGCTAGTACATTCACTCGTAAAAAGTCTTGAGTGACCTCACTCTTTTTCTTCGGCAAATCTCCGAGGATAGACCACGGCGCCAGCCATACCTTGGCGGTGATTATGGAGTGCCCGGTGCACTCAACATTAACATAAAGCAGTTAATACGTAAGCAAACGCCAGGGGGACAAATAAAAACAATCGAATTTCACTAGGAAAGAAAATTCTACGAAGTTGTCAATAGCTCCTTGTAATAAAACAAACCATCGCGGCACAGCTAGATAACGCTTGCGAAAACGAGATTTCTGTTTCACAACAGTTTGAAGGATTTCATGCTACAGACCCGGTTAAGGCTGTCGGTGAGTGCGTTGACACGCTGAGAGAATTGGTTAGTGCCAGTTAATTGGCAGATCACGCGTTTTACACGGTCTAACGTCGTCGATGTGTTCAACATCCCCTGTTAATCTGTCAGCAGAAAACACCCGTATTGGCACCAGAGTACGGCATCTCGGTTGATGTGTTTAATTCATCACGTTTTCCTTCACTTTATGAACGTACAGATGGAACGGGATCGAAGTTGCGCAGTCGGGTACAATTCAAGAATGGAGTGGCAAATGCTTCTCCAGTGGAGGCCCTCCATCCAGTATGGTCGGCTTATTGTCGTGACGTCACGATCAACAATCTTGCCCCGACTAGAGAACGTGGCAGGTAGTACAAGATAGCAGGTGCAAGATGGCTGACCGTGACGCAATCGCATTAGGTATATAGGCGACCACTTTGGAAAGGCATTTGGTTTTTCCTGTATCTGATACCAGGGCAAAAGACTGGAGGTGCAATCGACTCTTGTCTCTTTAATATCGTACACTGCGTAGAGGCACCTTGACCACAGCACTAACTCCAACGTGCTCAGAGCTGTGCCTGCCACGGCGTGTCGCCATCAACATCGCGCACAGCATTCAGGAGAGAGAGAAAGAGAGAAACAGAGCCGGCGAGTCGCGCGTAAGTGCTTACCTGAGAATGTTGAGAATTATGATACCCTCTACGGGGGGCAGGTCGATCACTTTGCCGTCCACTTCTAGACGAATTTCTTTGTGCAGATCCTTCCAGGTCTTCCGGCTCACCATTTTTCGCAGTCCCATCTTCACGTACACGCCTTTGTTGTGAAGCCTGTGGGGATGAGATAAAGGAAGAATGCTTAAGTGACAGAAACTGTTTAAACGTCAGCTGTTTCACGGCCTGTGACAGTATGTGAGGAATAGGTCACATGCCCGTTTAGAATTACTAGATCGCATAATTATGATTCAGAAATAACCTTAATGCATTAAAGTGACGAATAAGTGATATGACTAAGAAGTCTTGTGACCTTACTACGGTGACGTCATTTCATGCGGATGCTCAAAATTTTCAGGGGAAAAGGAGTGCTTGGCTACAACAGCTTGCGTTGTATGAAGAGAGGGCGGAGCGACGGAACACGATGTTATTAGCGAACGCACATTGTGCAACAGAAGTTTTAAATAGAAAGAGAGCTGGTCGTGGCTGAAAATCAGCGAATGAATGGTCATTCCACAGCGGGTAAAATTCTCAGTATAAAGAAAGTGAGAAGATACCAACAAAAATTTAGTCTGACATAAGTTCAAACGGCCTGCAATCGCACTCAGTACGAACTGCTTGTTACACAACGAAAGCTAGTTGCAGCTCACTGCACGAAGCAGTTAGCGACAATTCCGAAAGGTAACCACTCATTCAGTGACAGTCGAAAAAGCGGCATTTTCTGTAGTGCTCGCTTACATTAGTCACTATGAATCGCGACAATTGCTCCAATGGGCAAACCACAGTATGACCAATGATGGCATGTTGCAGCTAATACTGAGCGCAACTGTACACCAAATTCGTGCACACAATATCCACGTAGCTTCAAGATTGATACCAAGCGGGGTGTACGGCGTAGCAGTAGCGGAAATTCGAACGGGACCACGCACCTGCTGTTGAACTTATTTGGGTTCTCCTCTCGAGCGTTGTGGAAGTCGAGGCAAAGGTCCGCGTCGATGCCAATTCCGAAGTAGTTGTTCATGACGAATATGGCCGTGTTGTCTTCGGACGTGGAACCCGAGCTGTTGGTTAGTGAGCCAGGCTTCTCCTCCGGCTTTTCATCCGAGTGGAAGACCACCGTCCACCTGTCCAATCGAATCTCCTCGGCGTCGATGACGTCCTTGAGCAGAGTGAGGGGGTCCTCGCCACCAGTGTAGCCGGGGCCCCAGCGCAGCACGCGCGCCAGGTCGTTGCCCGTGCCCAGAGGCACAATGGCGCACGGCGGAGACTGGCACTCCGAATCCTGGCCCACGTTGTCCAGACATTGGAGAACCCAGCCAACGGTGCCGTCGCCGCCGCACACCAGGATCTTGTAGTCGCGCACGTGCCGAAACACGTACAGCCCAGGTAGGGGTCCGCTGTTTTCCAGGTCGTACACCTGGTACGGGTTTAGCATCTTCCGGAACGACGTGATCAGTTCGAGGCCTTGGCAGCCTCCGCTTTTCACGTTCACGAATACCAGTAATGGCTGCATGGCAAGCGCAAGCACTGCATCAGCGGAGAGTCACGAGTAAAGCCTCCTCTTAAAAAGCCGTATTGCCTGACTAGATCCCGTGCCTTTTGAGACACTGCCATAAATGCGGTAGACATCTGGCCCAAGATTCCCTCTTTTACCGAATGCCACATAGTCGACGCGTTGTTATAGGAGATACGTTTACATCCCTTCTGGGAGAATTTTTAATAACTGGAGGCAAGCTGCTTGTAACATTAATCTGCCCTACATGAAAAAAAAAAAAAAAAAGACAGCTAAACATAAAGTTGCTCCATTCCAAAACCTTTCAAAGGCCAATGTAGCTTGAAACACATGCTAATAATAGTGTCTAGCGGCACTACTCCATTGGAAATCGAAGCTAGCTCGCAATGCATCGTAACGATAAAAAATCAAAACGAAAGCTCCTGCAGACCTAGTGTGGATTCCTTGGAGACATTCACATAAAGTGGGACGGCACACGCATCCTAATGCTTTCGTCCAGCTCCTGTCTGAAATCCGAACTCCAAACGGCACTGCTTCATAAGTGAACTTTAGCAGGCTTAAGAGCTTTGAAGCAGCTCAGGGAGCAGTAATAATGCCGTTTTGGAGCAGCTTTGGAGAAGCTTTGGAATAGCAAAACAAGAATTTTGGAGCATGCTAATTATCTTTTGGAGCATGTTATTAGGATCGAACGCTTTCAATAAATGCAATTTTTTATTCCTGACATACAGAAAATTCATTTTAATTTTTCTTTTTCGAAGTTCAATGCTCGGCTTGACTGTGCATGCATTTCTGACAAGGCAAGGCAAACAGCCAAAACATGTACAGATGCCTAGAATATCACAGCTGACCTGAGCAAAAATTTGGAACAACACTAGCAAGTCGAATGCTTTTTTCTACGCTTCACGTCTGAAAATCAAGTCTGATTAAAAGCTTTTCACCACTTGATAGATTCAAACATGGAGTTTACCAAAGTACTTTGATGCACTCAAGCACCACCACTAGTTTGAAATTCACATCAATGGTCAGTACATTTATGCTATCTTGTACACATCCTTTTCAATCCTGTGCTGAGAACCGGTCAGTGCTGCCTACAAGGAGGCTTGACAGCACTCATGGGTAGCCTTTTCTCCTCTTCAGAATATTTACTTCGTAAGCTTCTGCCAGTGGCTCCTCATGCTTTTGCTTTAGAGACGCAAATGCTACCTTAAGTTCAACACCTTAAATATATACCCTGTATAGCTTTGCAACACTCTTAAGAAAATTTATAGGAATTTGCTTCTTCGTGGAATCGACCTATAACGCTTGAAGTGTGCTTTTGGCTTATGTAGGTTTTGGTACATTTGTTCTTAAAAGAGAGGCTCGATGGTGAAGTATGTGCTTGTTTTCACAGCAGAATCATTAGAACAACTGTTGTAGTTCATTGCAGACAGAAAATTTTCCTAGGTCCACTGAGCAGTAAAACCAGATTCTGCTAAATTTGATGGCAAAATATTAAGGTTTGGAGTACTTAAGGAGCAATATTGCGTTTTGGAGCACGATGGAGCAGGGAAAGCATTTTGGAGCAGAATGGAGCAAATGGAGCAGCGCTTCCCCCTCTGCTCCTTCCATATCTACTTCTCATCTGTACAAGTCACGGCGTTCTAAGAGTTTGTCCTAGCTCCATGACTTGTTTCATTATTCATGTTTTCTTGCAGATTGGAAGTCCACTCACCCTGACACCTTCGGGGATCATTTCGGGGATGGTGTTGGGCAGGAGAAGGACGAGGAGATTTTTGTCTTCGAAGCTTGACTCCCTCAGCATGTAAAAAGCCTTCACTGCTATGTCTGCATTGTCGTAGGTGATGATCAGGGAACCATACTCATAATAAATTGGACCTATTTGCTTGAATTTGTAAGCTGTCGAGGAAGAGAAATGAAGAACATCGTCACATTCAGACATTCAGGCATTTGTGTTCGGCTATTTTATTCGTCCAATCATTTTTGAAAAAGCACAGTGTTTAAAAAAGTGTTAAAAGACTGCTTTAGTGTAAATTTCTTACCTGCAGATATATTTTTATGGCTAAGAATTGTATAAAATGAATAGTTACCGAGAAAAGGTTTTAAACATTTCCTCTAGTGAGCAAACACCAGGCAAGAATTTATTTAGAGGAAAAATTCACAATTACGTTACGGAGTGTCGAAGAAGACAAACAGTAGTTTCACAAATCCCAAGCTCACCACCTATATATATATTGCACAATATTCTGATCAACACGCTGACAGAGAAGTGTTTGTCGACTAGGTTTTCACTGCGTTATTTCACGTTGTAATAGATTGCACGACATTCCATTGTACAGCATTGATCAAATATATTATTCTATCCTACCCACTTCTTATGTGATGGTCCCTAGGGCCCTCTAAGAGCGATTATATAAACTATAATCACAATGACGGTGATGAACCAGAAAAGCACCAGGATAGTATAAACGATGCGTTGTACTCACGTTTTCCTAAAAGGTCTACAAGAATTTTTTCGTACTGCCTCTGGGATAAATTCGGTGGAAGGTTTCCAACAAAAAGGGCAACGCTAGAGCTATAACAGTCCTCCTTTTGCTGGAGGTAGAACCTGGTCAGGTCTTTCTGCCGTATGGATTCCTGAAAGAGAATTAACAAGCGACGGAAACGCGCTTTGTTAACGCGCGTAACTCAAGTCACAAAATAAGGCGACTCGTAAAAGTAAAAAAAAAAAAAAGAACTAGCGCGAAAAGTTCGGCGTCGGGAATCCTCCTCACGGAGCCTTGGCAAAGCCTAGACCCTGTGTAACCGAGGTGTGACGAGATCCAATACTCTGGAACCATTGGTTCTTTGATCAACTGCTACTAATCACCTTAAATTTTATCCAGTTGCAAAGCCGTTAAATCCTATGCGCAAAGTTAGGCAATGTTAGCGAGAAATTTGCGTAAGAAAGCTTTTTTTTTTTTTTTTTTTCGCAGGGCTATTTTAAATTTCGAACTCGGCACCTGTTCTAAAAAACCTTGTGAGAAGGATTTTGTAGTCTGTGTTCACAATAGAGATTAACTATTGAAATAGCATATTATTTGTTAGCTTAGCTTATATAGTGCGGGACACTGCGAGAAACACGACCGATGAACTTGAGAGGCTATTTTATAATGGTTCTACAGCAAATCTGCTAAACTAGCTTAGCTTGTTTCCAGTACTTACTCTGGCAATGTTCCTAAGTAACACCCAAGGACCTTCTTGATTGTCCATCACTCTCTCATGAACAGCTGCAAGGGGGAAAAGGAAGCGCTGAAAAGGTGCAACTTTCAGCGAGAACAATGCACTGAAAGCGCACCCAAAGTTTACGTACATCCTTTGTCTAGCGTGACTTCAGAAAGCCTAAACTTGTTGATGTCCGAAGAGTCCAGTCCGAATTTTTCGAGGGCCTGGATCATTATTTCCTCTACACTTGTGTCGCTTGTCACTGGAATAACACGATAAATGTCTGCAGACCTGGAAAGAAAAAGCCCGTCACGGAAATACATCAATGTTTTGAAGTAGTCCGTTGAAAAGGCAGTCCTTCGTTCGCAAGTTATCTCGTGCTTTCTCTAGACCTGATTGATGCACTATCATTGAAATCTCGCAGTGACTAAAAAAAATTGCGGCATAAATACATAGCATGAAAGGTAAAACCCCTTATATAACGGCTCCTTCCCGAGGATATTGATTTCCAGAATGCCGCATTTTTCTCCAATGGTTCGAAGCGCTGAGAGAAAGTGGTAGTGACATATGCATGGTCGCCGTGCGGTATCTTTCGCACAATGGATGTACAGAACTCACACAATCACACAACGTATGTACAGAACAGACTGTTAAGCAGATAGGCCACTCTGTTCCGTTCGTTAATCCCAAGTTGGGCGACACACAAACGCAACCTAGTCGGCGAAAACGAAAGTCCCCCCAAAATAAAACAGCACGGGCTTGTGGACAAAGTGCTCTCCTTCTTCGTCCGGGCTGCTGATGAATGTCAAGCTGAATATCGAGATACGCACCGCCTGCAGGGCACGCCACAAAGCGAAATTTTGTTTGTACATGTGCTCTTGTTTGTTTTGAGAGCACTATGTACGCAAGTATGCTCCCACCAAGCCCGACAGCACGCGCGTCACCGCGACTTATCAGCGATGTGGAAAGAGAATAGCAGCTGGTTACCCAGAAAAATGTTTCGACTTGTTCGGCTTCGGCATCATATTCGGCGTCGTGAGCGCAAATGTTCTCGAATGATTTCAAGCATGAATCGGCCGATAATTGAAGCTAGAAGTATTTTCATGCTTCATCCTTTGAGGGTCGAACTTTTTTAACTTTCCTAGATGGTCAAATTACTTTATTGCGGGTTTTGAAAATTCGATATGAGTAAAGTCAAGGAAAAGTTGTAGAAAATTTTTAGGAACCGTATTTTGGAGTCAACGCTGCTCGACAGTGCAAATTCAGGAACCTCAGGAAACTCAGTGCACAAGGAGAGCAGGAATATATTCCTCGTGAGCTTCGATGATAAACAATTTAACAGCAGCCCCAAATAAAGACGGAAATCAGCTTGCCGTGGCCCCTGCACAGGAGTGACCACAAAGATAAAAATCAAGTTTCGCGCGCCTCCGTTGGGATCACGCGGCGAAGCCGAAACCACGCAAGGGCGTTGCCGCTGGCCGGGCGACACGCTGCAGCTAGGAATCAGGTATGTTTATCCCCTGCACGGAAGCGCCCATAAAGACAGAAATCAAGTTTCGCGCGGTGCCTCCATTGCGATCACGTGGCGAAACCGAAATCGCGAAAGGGCTGGAATCAGTTCTGCTCTCGCAAGAAGTCAGCACAATAAATTTCAAGCAATTATTGTAAGTCCTAGGACGCGGCAGCACCTGCCAATGAGCATGCATCGAGATTGGGGTGCGAAATTTCAAACGGAGGATTGAAACCGTACCGGTACGGCAAAGACCTTGTGGGACGAAAAACCGCCACCGTACATCTACGGCAAAAACCCTCAAAAGGTACGCACCCAACATACTATGCTGACAAGTCATAACCGACTACTGTGCCGGAGTTCCCGGGTTCGAACCCGACCTCGGCGGCTGCGTTTCGATGGAGGCGAAACGAAGTGGCGTCCGTGTGCTGTGCGATGTCAGCGCACGTTAAAGATCCCCAGGTGGTCGAAATTACACCGTAGCCCTCCACTACGGCTCCCCCTTCTCTCTTTCCACTTTCACTCCCACCTTCTTCCCTTCCCTTATGGCGCGGTTCAGGTGTCCACAGAGCAAGTGTGACAGATACTGCGCCTTTCCCTTCCTGAGAACCAACCAACCAACCAAGTCATAACCAACCAATTCGTACACTTGCGTGGCAGTGCCGTCATTTGGTGCAGCTTTCTGGTGACGAAAGCGGCTATGCGAGTAAGTGAACCCGTTCTTGGTGATGAATTCCGCGAAAATATGCGCTCCTGTATCCGTTGGGAGGGCCCGAGCATGCTGCATGCAACAACCGGGAAGTGTTCGTTGGAACGCAAGTCATGCCCCTTTATCTTTTCAGTTTATGTGGAAAACTAAACTTCTATGCACTTGCGTCTCTTAAATTAACCCGGAAACTGTGGACAAGCGCACTTTTTTCCGACAGGAGATTGGTTATTAGTGCAATTTTCGCATGTTCAAGGTCGCCCCATAACAATCGTTATATCTGTGGATGTTCCATTGTTTGTTTTTCTTTGTTTTTTCCTGCTATTTATTGTCAAACACGTTGGTTATTTATGCAGTGCTTTTGGCTCAAGAATGTAAGACGAATGGCATCTTTTGGACAAATATTACTTATTTCGTATGCATGACGCTGCTAGCTTACGACGTTGTGAATTTTTCAGGTGTCTCTAGCTATGCTGCCCGCGTCTGGCGCTTGCGGCACCACGGCTTGTGTTCGTTCATGCATGCAGTAGACAGTGCGCCAGCATGCACCTTTTTTCTTTTTCCCCATTATCCCATCCCTATAAGAGCACGTGAGCGGTCCATTAACAGTAAGAGCTAACACTTTTCTTTACACTGCCTCTCCTAATAAGCTTGACCTGTTGTAGCCTAACCATCTGAGCTAAGCCGAACTGTTCTCCGCTGCGGGCGTTCTGCTGTGCTGTTTGTTTGAGCTGGGATATCTGACATAACGAATAGTAAGGGAGGCGACCGTGCGCCGTTTCGCCGGTGTTTCCCACCAGAGTTCTGTGAGTAGCTGGCGGGGCTCACCTGAGCTTTCCGGGGAAGACCTTGACGTATCCCTGGTCCGGGTTGGGAGGTCGATACCTGAGGAAAATAGCAGGCCGCTTCCCTTCCCTCCGTGTCAGGCTTTGCACCGGCATAAAGTCGCCCAGTTCTTTCTCGTTCTGGTCTGAAAGAGGACAGCTTCTCAGGAAGGCGTGCACGCACCCAAAGAGTGATGCTACTCATATGCGGACAGGTTGATTCGATGGGGTCGTGAACCTAGTGCGTTCCAACCTTCATCATACTTGTATCTATACTGCTTTATTTTCATCGGAATTTTCTATTTGTTGTAATATCATACATCTACTTAAATCATGACTCTACGGAAGTCATGTTTCGCCTAGTGAAGAAGGTATCGCCGACATTGTGTTTGTTTTTATTACGGCATGAACCGTTATACGGAACATACCGTGAGCCGGCGCGTGGGTGCAGTCAGTTCAAGGTCAGTGATTTAAGCAAATAAATAAATTGTTTATGTTTTTATTACGGCGTAAGCCGTTATACGGGGCATGCCATGAGCTGGCGCGTGGGTGCAGTCCGTTCAAGGTCACCGATTTAAGGAGCTAGGTAAGAAATATAACACATCTGAGATGGGCGGCGATGAAATAAAGGAAGCGAAATGAAGGGAAAGGAAGTGCTGCCATCTATGGACACAAAACGTTCAAATCTGAGTTTCCTTGCAAGTGGTAAGACCTCATAAGGAGCGGACCTTAACCTTTCGGAACTGCCGTCTCGGAAAAGTTCTTGCTAGGAAGGCCAAGCTGTAATCAAAACATATGAGGCGCCAGTACGAGGCAGTCGTTGCCGCCCAGCCGTCCGCTCCCACCCATTGTTAAACTGTTTTCGCTAAACTGACACCGCTGACATTTCCGTACTCTTTTTCCGCACATCTGTGAGCTCACAACTGTTTCAAGATATATTCCCTCGTATCAGTTGTGGGTATATAAGTGGGATGCCGGAGTCCATGCGAAATAACACATAGTCCAGAAGGCTATTACTAATATACGCAGAGACTAAAGACTGTTCGAATGTTAAAGAATGTGTCTAGTCCTCGTTTGTGTGTACTCGTATGTGCTCTGGCAACATGCAAATGCCCCAATGTGTAGCCCTGGAGTTACATCGCAGTCCTAGTAAACAGTGCATTTCTAACACCCGCATGCGCACTAAATTGACTTCACTTTAACTGCGAACCTACACGTGGATTCTTTGCACTGTATCCACTCCATTTATTGACCTTCGAGAGCTCATTTCGAACCCGTCAAAATTGGTACTTACCGTAAACATCGGTTATGTAGTAGTGCTTTGGATCTCCAGATATATGGAATGCTCGCAATGCAGCACCCTAGAAGGACACAAGCAGATTCCGAAGTCAAAGCATTGCGGTTTCTGCGTAAAGACCATGAAGCCGCGGTAGGGTTTCGTTAACTGCACTCTAGAACAGCAATGGCTCATCCGCTCTGTACGGTGAGTACGCGAAATGTATGCGGTTGAAAACGAAATTGAGTTAAGCACGTCTTTATTTTCGAGGTTATGCATTTAGTTCTAAAATTGTAATATGCTGCATTTCGGTTGTTGTTTTTTCTCTTTTTTTTCACAAGTGCGCTTTTTATGCACCAGTTATGTTCTCACTGAATTAAAGAATGTATATTTGACGAAATACATGATTACATTTTTTTTCTTCATTCGTTACTTTCACAGTTCTGTTTTTTTAGCTAACAATGCTCGATAGTTTACTCATTTGCCAAAAGACCCCACTAAAATACTGATACTATGCGCCTTTTTTTTTTCTGGATTAGACCAGTAAGCGCCTGTGCGTGTGCACATTTCAAGAAAATGAAGTTGAAACTTCATAATATGATCGAACTATGGCCAACCAGTTGATGCTAAATGAATGGCCGTATTCACCTCTCTTCACGAATCCACGAGAAAAAAATACTAAAGTAACCACGCATACATATTTGTTTCAATAGAGAGATTTAGCGCACCGTGATCCGCGATCCGCCACCGTGTGTTCCAATGCGCATGCCCACATCACTTTGATGCCGATAGATGGCACCACATACTTGATGTCGGCACAGTGACCTGCCGCATCGGAACCAATCAGCCCACGAGCGGTAGAGGGTCACGGTGGCGGATCGCTGATCACGGTATGCTAAATCTCGCTAATATCTGCTCACAAACGGGTAGCAATGCAGCTTCTGGAACTAAGCAGCTTGATCGGCGACCGACAAAACTGAAAGCCAGTTCACCAATATAGTTGACGCTTATCGCTCATCTGGAATGATCACCAGCAGATAATGGCAAACGCTGACCACTGGCGCTTCGTGGCCACCGGTGTCACATATACGGATGTACTTACGATGATTTGTTCCCTAGTTGCATTGCGTGATACGGTGATTGTCCTGAACATTCTTCTCTTCATTGAGGCGTTGCCGTCGTATACTTTGATTATTTCTGGGGAAGGTAGGGATAAACAAGCGGACACGACGTCAGTTTCCTTTCAATGGCGGTATTAAGCAAATCATAAGCTGCTAATTAGAAATAGCAGCCAAAAAATGCAGCCGATCTAGTCGACGCTTTCTTACCATCTCGAACCCGTAAATTCACCAATTATGCGCAGGTATATTAATTAAAAACACTTTTAAAATTTAACGACGTGGCCATCACATTCTACAACAATGATGCTTACTAATTCTGACTGCTGTCCCTGAATTATTCCAAATATAACACGTTTTGTGCATTACATGCCCCTCCCCCCCCCCCCCCCCCCCCCCCCCAGAACTAACTGTGACCTCGAATAACGTTCGAAGTATTGGCGTTGGGCACGTATTTATGAAATTATTACTCTATCTCAAGAATTTTATAAATTCTACAACCGATGCAACAATTCGAAAGCTATAATTCAGTGTCATGTTTTTGAACAACATAACAGTTTACATTTTCGCTCGTTCGCTGTAATAATTTCATGACCGTAACCGGCAGTACCATACTTTCTTCATACATTCAGGCCGCCCTCTGTCCCCCCCTTCCCCCCCCCCCCCTCGCTATTATTTATCTTCATAGCTTCTCGCAAGCCAATGCGTAACGACTGTGGTACATAACGGAAAGGGAGTAATGCTGAGGTAGACGGATTAAAAAAAAAAAAAAGTCGGAAGAAAATATATGCAGGAAAAAAAAAAAGATAGAAAGAGTGCTACTAATATTTTTCTTTATTTTATTGCAGTGGTAGAAAACAGTTTTTTCTAGAAAAACGCCCAAATAAAAAAACCGGCCTCTTAATTCGTAGCGGGTCTCGTCTCGACATGCCGACACACAAAAAGTAATAATAATGATATTTTCAACATACCTTCATCTTTATCTTTTTCCTTTGGTGACGGATAATCATCAAATTCTTTCCTTACGAGGTCCCCTGTCGATGAGAATTCCTCCGATATGCTTCTTGCTGAAATGCAAGTGTGAAAGCAGGCACAGTTTAACGATAGTCTTCGTGCATGCATACTATGCACTCTAATGGAAACAAAATGCACGGGTCAAACTTTTTTTCTGCGTTGATTCCAAGCAACGGAAAAAAATGACATGCCGCGAATAAATTCTTAAAACCCCCGCTCTCACTGATGCAATGGTTTGGTTTGGTTTTTTGGGGTTTTAACGTCCCAAAGCGACTCAGGCCATTGAAAGACGCCGTAGTGGAGGACTCCGATAAAATTTCGACCACCTGAGGTTCTTTAACGTGCACTGACATCGCACAGCACACGGGCGCCTTTCTTTTCGCCTCCAACGAAAAGCTGCCGTCGAGGCCGCGATTCGATCCCGCATCTTTGGGAACAGTAGTCGAGCGCAGTAACCACTGCTCCACCCCAGAGGTATAGAGGCGCAATGGTATAGAGGCGCACAGCTTGGACTTTATC
Organism: Amblyomma maculatum; assembly: GCF_055883805.1. NCBI lineage: Eukaryota > Metazoa > Arthropoda > Arachnida > Ixodida > Ixodidae > Amblyomma > Amblyomma maculatum. The sequence continues at coordinate 370,479,564 of NC_139344.1, read as the reverse complement.
TTAAGGCGCCGCAAAAACCGCAGACATGGTTGTTATAGCGTCGCTCGAAATAGCACATTTACCGCAATATTTTGTTTTTATTTAGCTGCCTTTCAAATATGTCCGCATTAAAGCTCCCGCGCGAGCCTTTTGTGTGATCGCATAAAACCACTGTAGTGTAGATACACGCGACTCGCTCTGTTCCCACTTGAGGATTTTTCGCTACCGGGAAACGTCTTCGTAACGACACAGTAGAAAACGTGGTAATAGTCGTAGCGACAGCCAATCAACATTCACCTTTTTGTGTAGAGTAACATGCTAAATTTGAAATCAGACTCCGAATTATATACTCCTCGCTTTTACAGTGCGGCACCACAGACCTCCCTGAGCGAACTCGCTGTTGACCATAAGGCAGATCCACCCCGCAGGGGTGGCGCAGTGGTTACGGCGCTCGACTACTGTTCCTAAGGGCGCGGGATCGAATCCCGGCCTCGGCGGCCGCTTTTCGACGGAGGCAAAAAGCAAGGCGTCCGTGCGCTGCGCGATGTCAGTGCACGTTAAAGAACCCCAGGTGGTCGAAATTTCCGGAGTCCTCCACTATGGCGTCTCCTGAGCCGCTTTGGGACGTTAAACCCCACAAACCAAACCAAACCATAAGGCAGATCTAAGTATTGAGTTAATGGGCTCAAATGCCGTGTTCAAAATGTAGGTTCACAGATGTGGAAATTCTCTCAACGTTAATCTCGGCTATGTTATTCAGTTTTTCCCTGCAGATGAAGCCCGCGTGCTCAACACATCTGTTCTTCACAGACTTACTGCGACTTAAAGCGCCGTGCGTAATAAATTGGTTGGACTCACTTTGTTTTACAGCTCAAACTTGAACACGAGACAAGAAAAAGTAAAGTATCAGTCATCTGACCGACGATTCGACTCCTTCTGTCCAAACTGTCGTCAGCGAACTGAAGCCTCCATTGCGTCCTGTGCTCTCGAGGTTCCAGAATGAGCTGCGAGAATCAGTGGGGAGGCTTGCCTATGCTGGGGTAAGTGGCCCGTGCTAGTGTCTCCCTCCTGCGCATCTCCACACCGATGATGGTTTCCAAGGGAACGTCCGTGCGCGGAATGCTGACGGCCGCCGGCGGAAGCATGATGCTCTCCAGGACGCCGAAGTTGCACTCTTGGGACAGGGTCCGGTAACACGTGGCGTGCGCCTGCGCAACGAGACATGGCCGCCCAAGAGTGTGAGCGACGCTCCCTGCGTCATGACGAAGGCACGACATACATCGTCGACCAGAAGCGGTGTTGAGTGAAAAGAGTGGAGTGACTGAACGAATACGTGAATTACTGCGGGTGAGTGGAGTGACAGTGATGGAGTGAGTGCTTAAGCGAGCAGGTCACAAAGTGAATGATTGCAGGTAGAGGCCGAAGTAACAGTCACCTTCAGTGTTCTATTTGACAATGCACACTATAGTCTGCTCTTGTATATTTTGTTACTGTTTGTTTGTTTCGTTTTCTTTCTTTGTTTTGTTTCTTGAACTGGTGTTGGTATGCTGTTGTACAATGTCGTCGCCCCCGCCTTATGTAATGCCCTCGGGCCGTTAAGGCTTCAATAAATGAAATGAAATGAAATGAAACAGTTAGTAGGGCTTAAAGTCTGGAGGGTTTCAGGGGCGGTCTGACACTCCTCATCTCCTTTTCTGACCAGCATTTCAAAGGGGTCTGAGACCTGTCTCGCTGGAATCTATAGGGATTGCATCAATGTCAATATGAACCAGGCAAACATTTTGTATTCTTTTTGTAAGTGGTGGTCAAGGACATTTGTCATCGTTTCGAACATTTTGCAGTGAGTTTTACCCAAGAATCACGAGCGTTTTTTCTAAAACCTGAGACGGAGAAAAATAAAGACGTCGATTTACTGCACGTATGCTGGAATTCATAGAATGCGATCACGCACCAACTCTCTCGATTTCGCCTGTTCACATCTTGTTATGGCGCTGAGTGATTTATCGACATTATTGCGCAATATTATTAAGCAATTGGGAGGCTATACTTCTCATTTGTCAAGACAAATTCCGTTGTTCTCGTAACAATTCTGTTCATTTTCATTTACTTTTACAAAATCTCTCGCACTAGGCCGCCGGGACTGCTAAGAACTTCTGCAAGATCTCCATCGCATCAGCCTGTCGGCACTGTTGAGGAGCATCACCTTTGTCCTCAATTTCAAAATGAGGCAGCGGTTTCGTGAATGATATTACATACGTTACAAAAGCTGACACTTCGTTCCAGCGTGAGCGTGGATATCGCTTTCCTTCAGGCTGGTTTTGTAAACTGAGCAAGAAAACCTTAAGATATGATTTCTGTCCTTTGCTTAAAACGATCCGTAAAAAAGGTTACCAGCTGCTTTCTCTGATCTATTTCGCTTTCCACCTGCGCTCGAACACTACAGACCCCCTTACGATGGAGCCACATTTTAAGCGCCGTGAGTGAGTAAGAGAGAGAGAGGGGGGGGGGGGGGGGGTGAGCGCAAGTGACTGACCGACTGAAAGAACGAATAGGTAAATCAGTATAGCTCAGATGGTTATTGCGCGGGAAGCGAATGAATATCTTAAGCAGCAAGAGCAAAATCAATTGAAGCATAGAGTCAGTAAACAAATCAGTTAAACCAATAGTAACCCCGAAGCAGAGATGAATACTTTATTCAAAACCCCTCGGAAATGGGACCTAATGAAAAGATACTCAATATACCGAGAAATTCAGGCAAGGAACGAATTGGGAAATGAGCCTAATTAGTGTGATGATTAGAACATCTGTACCTTTCGAGACCTATATTACTTTCGAAACATTAAGCGCGTGATGTGGTTTACTGGGTGCGTTTATATGGCGAGCGCACCATACACGCACCAGCAACGAAAAAACAAACACACACAAAAAAACAGGCAACAATAAAAAAAAATACTGTGATCTGCAGTTTGGTTTGTTATCAAATGTAAGCTGACTGTGTTTGAAACACGTACCACGAGTCCATGAAAATCTCACTCGCAAATTTATTTGTACAAATGCAATTGCATGCAACTCGTTAGCCGCCGAAGCCCGAAATAGCATTTTATTTTGTTATTTTTCATAGCAAAAGTTAAGAAACCTCGGAGGTATTTCAAGCTAGAGGCGCTGAACAATTTAAAAAAAGGCCTGGCCAAGTTCTCTCGCTTTTGCGGCAGTCGGTCGGCTGTGAAAAAATCAACCGGCGGCCAGAGTGGAACCATTTTCCCTTCTCGGCGAGCCTCGAGTGGCGACAGACTTGAGTGCTTCAAGCCGTCAGTGCCCGCCGAAACTCGTGTAGCAACGCGGCGCGCACAAGCTAGCCTGTTTATTTTCAAAGCCCTTGGTGTTCCGGTAACCTGGAACGATGTATTGCTTCGTTTTCTAACGTTATTCCCCCTATGTTTTCGGGGCGTTTAAGCACTGAACGAGGATCAGCAGTAGGCCCCATAGGTGACGTGGCTCTGAACACAGGATACGGACATGGCAGCGGCCATGGAGTGGAAGCGAGTAGAATGGAGTGAAATCAATGTTCTTTTTTTTTTTTTTTTTTTTCATGGTCCGAAGAACCATGATGTGTCACTGTGTAGTATATGCAGGAAACACGCGCTCCAGTACTACAGAATTACTAATAACAACCAAGACACACAAAAGAAACATTTTCTTCATGCGATGCCTAGGTATTTCCTTTTTGCTTTAGTCCAGGACCGGGTACATGGCATTTTCTTAATTAAAGTCAATGAATGATTATGACAGCCAACGGGTTAAGAGGTCATTAATGATGACTGATACGACGAGCGCCGATTCCTGCTTTTCATCGAAGCACGCAAACAAATAAACATAAAAAACCTGCGCGTCACAAGGTCACAAAAAGAAATAAATATTGAGGTCTGTTTGCTTTCTTTCCAAATGTTATGATTCTGTTCGTTGCCGCTATCGTTTCCCACGTTCAACTCACTGTTTTTTTTTTGTTTTTTTTTTTTAGCCGTCAAAAGCGAATTCGATGCCTAGTGTACATGGGAAAAAAAAAGTGCAGGCATTCTTTTAAACAAGGATATAAATCACAAGTTCACCGCACTCTATTCGCTTGAAATAATGCGCTAGGAACCTCAACTAATTCATCATTCTCTTTATCTCTCGTTGCAGACCACCCTACAGAGTGTTTCCCCTCTCCAGACATTTTCACCGTGGTTATTTTCAGTGTGAAGACGGAAATACGTCCGCTCCAGTGTGGCGCACCTACTCTTACCTTCTAGCTTCAAGAGTGCGTCGATTGACGCGTGTTTGTTTTTGCTACGTCAACGCCCAGAGAGCGGAGTGGATGCCGAGACATAAGGGCTGCTCTTTCTCTTGCGTCCCGGGGCTAAAGAGGCAAATAAATAAGGCGCGTGCTTCCCAACCGAAGACCGCGGAAGATGCACAGAGCGCTTCGATAGCCGCAATCTACTGCGAATATTTTTACCCCCTGCTCCCAACTAAAGAGTACTACATCGTGTCGAACAAGGACCGCTCTTTTCAGCAACTGTTGCACACAGATAGACGCTGCTTGCATCATTTGAGGCACCGCAAAAGAAAACAACAACCAATTTTGACGGGCGTTAGAGCGAGGACTCGTCGTTCTATTTCCCTTTAGCTTCTATCTTAATCCTATTCACTACTAAAAAAAAGTAAACCATACAATCATGACCCCACCAAAGCGGCCGCAGACTGCTCACAAATGGCCACGCTTGAACGTTGGTTAACCGCCGTGGACACCTTAACTTAAAGCGCTTAATTTAGTCTGAGACTGAATGAAACGTTTCCTAAACGTTTTATCCCCTGGTGAAATCAGCGGATAGCGGAGGGAGGCATGTACACATTACGAAACCGGCGGAGCCTCGGCGATATACCAAGATTAGAATCCAGAATTTCGCTAATAGGGGGTAAGCGACCATCGTTGCGTCGGTTAAGTCACAAAACAGTGACCCAAACTCCACGTGCCAACTACCAGCCTTCTGAAATTATTCCCCGGATGTGTGAGGCGAGTTTTCACTTCCGCAGCACGATATTTCAGTTGTGAAGTGTCAGGCACAAGGGCACGCGAAATATCGAGGCATAGTTGTAGGCTGCATAGCTCCCGTCCTAATGGCCTTTGAAGCAAACTTCCTTCGTACACTTCACAACTGCGAACCAGACTAAACTCGCTGATCTTTCCTTATAAGCAAAGGACGCAAAAGACCAACACTCAAGGAACCTTTGTATAAGCCTACCCGGCTGGAAAAAGAAGTTTCCATGTGTGACAACACCCCTTAAATGCAACCAGTGTACGTTGTTGGACATGCCTATAACTGTGTATTTTAGCGTGGAATCACAGGAAATGAACGTTACATGGTTATGTGGATAGAAAGACAAAGAAAGACGGAGAAAAGAACGAACGAGTATGAAAACAGTGCGTACTTACCGTGATGCCGCACCACTCGCATCGCATGCCCGCCAGGCACTCGGCCGACCAGCAAGTCTTCTTACACAGCTGGCACTTGGAATTGGCGGGTAAGTTGCCTTCCCGCCAGTGGTGGAACTGCATCACCGACGGCTGCGTGGAAGCGGCGCCACTATCAGCGAGCGGAACCGCACTCCCTCATCTACTCTCAATGCCAAGGAAAGGAGAAAAACCTTCAGCGTTTCTCTAGGGCAAAGCGGGTGCGAACAAGTACAAACAAAGTAATGAGCTTCGCTCAACAAGGGTCACTGATGAATAAAATAAATATTATCCTATCGAGCGTCCAACCCCAGGATCGTATATTTAGCGATTGCTGACAAAAGTTGCAGTCATTACGAGTGGTCATTTTAAGCAGTCGCCTCCTCACTAAATCTTTCTGGTCGATCCAGTGGTACACTCTGATGACATTTGCACACGGTCGACTACTAAGGTAACGTTCAATAGCTGTAGCCCCCTGAGCGGCGATTTCTTCTGTTTGCACTGGGACAGGCAGTTAGTTCTTCGAAATGAACTGTTTGTGCACGCCCCCAGTCAGCATTCACGGCACACTCGTAACTCGAAGTAACATAACAGAGGAACACTGGATGCTAAACTGAGGCTCAGGTACAATTCGCCGCAAGTGGTGCCGCTTATATTGTTCTTCAAAATTAACTCAAAATAATAAGCACAGAGGGGAGAAGGCCGACTTTCGCTTTCTGTGTGATTCAGTGAGAGACAAATCACAATAGTGGAGTAGAATCCGAATGAAGGAACGTTCGTACTATATCAGTCCCGTATTTACACAGAAAGCAAAATAAAATTTGGAAAAGTTGCTCTTTCGTACATACTGGACTCTCTGTGCGTTGCCGTGCCTTGCTTATAACTGCGCTTCATGGCTTTTGTAACAAAAGCCCATAATCTGCTATGTGATCCGACAACGCAGATTCCCAGATAAGATAATAATAAAGAGCGTTCTCCTCACACCCCTTAATACTCACTTTATTTCTACTTGGGGCATAGGTAGCACATTGCTTGCAGTCTGCAACGCTGAAGTCTTGGCACTCCAAATGCACACAGTATTCACAAACTGCGGAGAGACGGGAAAGGAAAAAAAGAAAACGTTAGTGAGTAATACCGCTTTGTGTACTGTTCGGCTCAGCTGCATTAAGGGACTGTTAAAAGCAACAACGCTGGAGCAGGGGTAATGTTAAAAAATGAAAAGTGAAGAGTAATAACCAAGCCACCACACGTATGCCGGTCTCATCTCAATTGATTTCCAGGAAACTCCTTGAATCAGACTCACAAAAGATGTCTACCCTCAAGTTAGGTTCTCATCTTATCGGCCCTTGCTTTGCGTACTGATAAAACAGGCGCCAGCCAGCAGTATAATTGTGTAGCTGGTACGTTATATCAACGGTCCCGTAATACGTAATCAGATACCAATTCAGATGGGGTAGTTTGCTGTCGCGTAAAAGCGTGTGTTATTATGCTTTATCATGAAGCTCACCGGAGACACAAGTTCTGTAACTATACGTGAATCAGTTTCTAAGAGATATCCTTTCCGGGACTGCGGCGACAAACTAGCGAAAGTCGCTCACCTTCACATCTAACTGCGCAGTTGTCTTCGATTCGTTTCCTGCAGACGTTGCAAAACTTTCTTTTGAGGTGACCTGCTTCCGTCCAGCAGTGGGGAACTGGGTTCTGCGAAAGTGTTGAGGGAAGGACAGTATAAGAAACAGCAGGCAGTCATGAGAATTTCATTCGGGCAGCTGCTGCACATAACGCTCTCATCAAGACACTGCCACTCTCATCAATAAAATATGGTTTACTTTACTAGCACATTTCCACCTTACTTCATGGGTAAAGCTCGCACGTTTGAAATATTTCATTACAAATTCTACCTTTACGGCAAAAGAAACGCTTTCCTATAAAAAAAAAAAAAAAACTGCCTTTTGACAAATAAATTTAACAGTTAATGCCAGCTGAACACTGCTGATGAATTTCGTACATAAAAGCATACGAAGAACACTATTTAACAGTGAATGCCAATTGAAAAGCCGTGGCTGAATTTCGTACATAAAAGCACCACAAAAACGCTGTAACGGTGTAACGGTCTGTCCGCGTTGCTTTCATAGCTGCTCGTCATACACTTTTCATCTATTTTTGCTTTGGGAACTTAATATTATTGATTATTTCAATTCAAATAACTAATTAGAAATTATCAACTGTTTAGTTTTATTAATACCTATTTTTACGCTCATGCCGTGGTTCTATGTATGAAAAGCTATTTTTACAATACAGGTGGTACTAGAAGTACTTCAGGTGATATTAGCTTCCAGGTTCCCATAAAAACAAGAGGTGTCACATCAACCGATTTGCAGACCTCAAAGCTTGGATGCCTATGTTAGGCGTTTTCTCCATATATTTACACGCTTTGCATTCCAATGGTTAGGCGGAACATAATCATGGGAAAATCTCCCGTACTGCCAAGGTGGCAGTTTTTCATAAGAAAAGAGCACTCAAGCTCGCAGATTCCCTTGATTTAAAGAAGATACTCGGCGCAAATAAAAAGATGCGCTGGTCTACTTTTTTCCCCAACAAATCTAGGCAAATTAAATGCAGAGAAAATGCGTGCTACTTACTTTGATTACATTGATTGCAATAGTTGAACAAGGAGAAACCACAGTCTTGAGGCATCTGTCGTGAACTACAAAATTACAAACTGCAAAGAGAAAAAACAAGATTCCATTATACATAAAAAAGCAGTATATATAAAATCGGCGCAACATTCGACACATACGTCTGCGGTAAGGTGAGATGCTACAATGTACATTGGGCAGTTTTGAACGACAAGAATTGTTTCCGTCTTCAATTTAAAAAACGTTTCAATCGAGTATGTCTCTACTTTTTAGCCGAGCTTCACGCCATTCACATAATGTAACTGTTATCGGCGAAATTTACAGCACAATCGTTAACAAGCGGAGGGCGGAAAAATTCGTTTGGCTAGCAACATCTTGTCTTATATTTGTCCTCTCACCACTTGTTTAGTCTGCGTTTTCAATAATTTTCGCTTCGCTACTTTCAATACACTGTCAGTAAAGTCATGAATGTAGGTAGAGATAATGTAGATGTAACTGATCGCGATCACTGAAGCTATGGGTGGTGGCGCCGGCATATTCCCCTCCATATTGTGAGCCTCATGCAATCATATGCCACAGCAGCTCACACATTCTCAAGACAACATTCAATTCACTTGCAAGTGTGAAAGTACCAGCTCTGCTGAACTTTTCTTCGCAATACTGCACTGGTTGAAAATGGAAATGAGACAATGTAACCCCAAGGCGCATTTAGAAAGAGCTGTTTGTGGCAGGCAGCTGTTTGTGCGGCATTACAGCAATATGCACGCGGTAGCCTGTATAAAAAAAAAAGAAAGAGAAAAAGAGATGCAATTTCCAGTCTAGGCGTTGTTGACACTGATCAAATCCTAATTATTCTTATCCGTGGGCTATCCCTTTCTTCTTTCATATTTGTTTTTGCTTTTCTCTGCAACCCGTATATGGTGACGCAATTTTTATTATCTACAAGATGAACCAAATGACAGTCGTCCATTCCCATCGCCACTCTGAAGAACCCGCATGAACACCGCCACTGTTTGACCTCTTTAGAATAGGTCAATTCCCTCCTGCCGAGCCAGTTTGCATTGAAACGCTAAAAAAAAAAAAAAAAAGAAAAAAGAAAAGACTGGCATTTTTGTACAGCTAAGGGGGCAACAGCGAGGAGGCAGTCACGTGTCGAGGACTCGTTTTTCTAAAAACCCAGTAAGAGAAGAGGAACCTCGTCGATCGTGTTGACGAAATGAGGCGCGGAAACGTCATCCACCCACGGCAACTATGGACGGAGAACGCGTGGGCTTGTCCTATTTGCGTCGCAGATGCTGCGGAATTTGCCGGAGGGTGGCACGAGCGCATTTATTAACTGTCTCATCCCGCTGACTCCACTGGGTAATCCGCAAGTGTTGAAACATAAAACAAATATTTCATGCCAATTCAAGCGTTGCCCACGGCAAAAACGTGTGTTCGCGGAAAATTTGTTTTGAAGGAGAGCCTAACCTAGAGTTAGTGTCAACGTTGTAGGTTGCTTGGAGCAGTATACTGTTCGGTGACGTCACAGACGAGGTTCATGGTGTACCACGTGAGCCATTTCACCTTTTGCAGCCCCCAGTCCACCTTTTATTTTTTCTTTGTGATTTCAAGCAGGAAAGGAATATACTGACGTCACTGTTTGTTTAGCATAGAGGGGCTTTTTTTTTCTTCCAATTTCTTTCCCTTCTATTCTTTGTCACCCCCACTATCATTCTGAGTCCAATGTTGCCCTTGCCTCTTGGCAGGCATGCACTACATGTTTGCACTGTTTGATGCACTGTGATGGTGCCCTTCTCTAGAATAGGTGGGTCAGCTCACTGTCTGAAGTCTCATATGCCCGGAACGAAAACAGCGTACAGCCTAACGCTATAAACTGTCCCTCGGCGGCAAATTCAGCCCCGTTTTTCTACCGCATGTTTTTCCCTCTTAATTTTCTTTTCTTTCCAATCTCGTTTTATGCCGTCTTTTTCAGTACTATCTATGATTCAGGAATAACGTTTCAAGTCATACTGTTTAAGCTCACGATTAACCTGCACCGAACTCCAAAACGCTGGTAGCAGCTGATGCGGTCATCTTTCCACCACGTATCACTCGGAGCTTAGAATCAGTTCGAATCCCGATCAGCCCTCTCTCCAGCATCCTGAGCAGTTATTCTCCAATCATAACGGGAAAAAGCAAGTACGCTTCATCGAAGAGCACACCTCACGCTGTACGCGTCGCGAGTCTCGACCAGGCACCACATGAACCACTCGAAAGCAAAGGAGCGCTCGAACAGCACTCGCGAGCCTACCTCTAACACAGCAACGAGGGCGGAGGGCGGGCGGGGAAGGGCTAAATATTGATCCGCAGTCTGGCAACAGCGAGCGCGCCGAAATAACTTAACCAAAAGAAAACATGCACGAGAGCCAGCGTTACGTTCGAAGCTATGCGCGTTGTCCCTGCGCTGCCGCAGTATTCTCCGCTCCTGCGGGTTCAGTGGGAGACTGCGCTTCACTGCGAGTTTCGTGCCGTTACGCACGCTGCCACAAAGTATTTGGTTCCTGGTGACTGAGCGAAGGCTGTCTTCCTGCCGTGGAACATATTGTATGCAGCTGTTGCCGTTCCCTTACATCCAGGAAAGTTTAAACGAATTGAAGGCTCTATCCATCCACAACGTCCTACCTGCGTTAAATAAGGGATTCCACGTGGACCCTGTCTACTACACAGCAGATTTCAACCGGTAACTCGCACTCCACTACCAACTTCCGCTACAGTTTCTTCCGAAAAACAAGAAAACATGAATGCTACAATTAATCACACTTAAAATACGCGTTTGACGTGTTAAATGTTTAAAGCGTTTCACAGAATGCAATAAATCATTGCTGAGTCGTACAGCTACAGCTACGTTGCGTCAAAAGACTGCCGCCGAAAAATCAGCTACCAGAATTCAGCGCCCTTTATTCATTCAGGGTCTGTTCAAGTTTCAGTGGTAGTTAACGAGACTCATTGCTGAGTTAGCTTATTCATAACCGTAAGGAAGCTCAAAAGCGCTGCGCAGGCAATTTCAGCCAGAAAACCCAAGCAATGGATATACGTGATATTTGCTATCTGCCTATGATCGTCTTTGGTACAGCGCTTTTCTCTTTTTCAGTTCACTAACAATCTCGCGAGGTTTCTCTTTTTATCGCGTGGTTTTCGACTAAAGAAAGATACTGCCGCTCGCAAGACCGCACAAAAAGAAGTAAAATCAACGAAGATTTCAACAGCAGCCTTTCACGCCCACTGAACATTCGTTCCAGCTCCGTACAAAGCGTAACGGCGCTTAAGTTTTTCCTGTAAAGCGTGCACTGCGGAGTACTTTGCGCCGATGGAGGAAGCCAACCTAACGAGGTTCCTAAAGATAACCTGATCCCCGCCCCAGTCCAATAATCGCCCAAGACCGCTCAGCCGGTCGGCGTATATTCAGTGCGGCAGGTTAAGCACGCGACGCCCTATCCACAGCAGCCAGACAGATGGTCAGACTAAAAATACGTTCGCGTACTCGCCCGCCGGCCGCGCAACGCGGCAGCGTTGAGACGGAACGCGTCTGCGTTTCCTCTGTCTCCCACTAAATAGGCTCCCCTCGTTTCCCCAGCTTCGCAAGGAGCAAAAAAATAACTGTGGTGCAATCAGCCCCTTGCATAAAGAAAAATAAAGCAATGAACAATGACTAGGCATGGCTTGCTTTCTATGATATGCGTGTTTCTCACTCATATTGACTGCTGCCGAAATCGACAGCACGGGCGAACCGTTAAAAGAAACGTAAAAACGCGAACTCAAAGTGGAAGGGGAAAAAAAGTGGAAGCCACCAAGCAATGACCGCCTTTATGAAGCACGTCTAGAACAAAATAATGGATGCCGTTTACTTTAAGGGAAAGAAGAAGAATAGGAGTTCAAGATGTGGTACAGACGAGAAGCAAAACGTGTCATTTCACGGTTTTAGAGCCTTTTTCAGATGAGATTTTAAATATCTGTCAAAATTCTAACGCCGTCAGATTTCTTTCTTTTCCTTTTATAATATTTTCACCGCCCCGTTGCGTTTATTCCGAATTTAGCTTAATCTCCGCGACTTTCTCAGTAAGTAGTCCTAACTTATGAAAAAGTTTTTCTTAATGCTGGGAACGTGAACCACGTGTAAAGTACGCAACAGCTACATTCGAACCTTTAAGAAACATCATGATTACAGTCCTGTGTGCAAACAAATAAGTAGCACTGCCTGTCATTTAAATGAGAAATACGTCTCTGGTGATGTTTTTTTTTTTTTTTTATTCCTGTTGCTTCCGTTTTACCGAAGCAACAATAAAGCGTGCTTAAAATAAAGCCAGCACGAAAACAATTTAAGGATCGTGCTTCAGCAGAAAATTTGGGTGCGGTATCGATAAGGCTTCACTATAAGAACGGGAAGATAGGGAAAAAAATGTAGCTTATTAGCTGCGCTCGTCGCTGGAGAAACACACAATGGTGCGCTCTCAATGAATCATGGATAGCAGCTGGTACACCGGCGCGCATTTAACGCTATTAGTATAAAGTAATTCGGGCTAAATCTAACTACAACAATAACGCTGAAAACTGTAGCAACGCAGTCTCATGTATTCGCTTCCAAGGCTCAATCATGGATGAACGAACGTTCGCAAACATCATCGCAGGACACCGTAGTCCACGGATGTTTGCACTGAGTGCCAGCGCACAGTTCTTTCCTAGCCAGGGCTACCATAGGAACCTAGAATCAGGGATAAGATTAATTATAGAGCACTTTCCACACGTGGTGCCTTTCACAGCGTGTAAGGACTTGTAAAGATCATAGCAGTAATCAGTAATTCCTATGTGTCGCGCATCGCTGATACTTATGTAAGAAACAGCTATCAAGGGAATTCGAAGCAAATCAAGCTACCGCTGATGATGATATGATGATGATGATGATGACGATGATGACTTCACATTAATGGCGCATGTTCGAGTAAACCAAACAACATACCGCGAAGAGAAGAAGAGCTTAAAATTACCCAGTTACTAGTTTCCACAATATCTACCGTGTTTGCCTAAAGTACCCAGGCTGCATGGTTTGATTTTCGCTTGTATTCTAAAGCCAACAATGATTTCCAGAGGATCATAACATGGGTAAGAAGTGAGGACTGCATCTGCAGTTGCGCTCATCTTGACTTTGCACAGAATTACAACTTCAGAAGTGGTACGAATTCCATTCTACCCAACTGAGAAGCGGAGCATGCAGCCTGGTTACTTTTGGCAAAGACGGTACATACTGCAAGTTATGTGGTTCCATGGACCATTCCTCGGGAAAGGACAGCATTTGGAAACACCACCATTTTTGGTTCTTGCTCCGTGTCTGAGAGCCGAGGTGTATTATTTATGCTCTCGCTGCAACACTTTCCCTTTCCTGTTTTCCACCTTTACCGCATTTTCGCTCTCCGTTTCTGTTGCCTGTTAGACGATGGCACGCGCACTTAAGAAAGGTTGGTTGGTTGGTTTGTGGGGTTTAACGTCCCAAAGCGACTCAGGCTATGAGAGACGCCGTAGTGGAGGACTCCGGAAATTTCGACCACCTGGGGTTCTTTAACAAACCTGGGGTTCTTTAAGAAAGGAACAAGATCACAAAACGCTGTTGTACCTTCAAGCTTCTTGTATGTGAGGCGTTGTTACTCAGGATAATCGGCGCACTCTCTACTCTGAAAAATGGCTGCGAAGGAAGTACGATTAATATTTATTCTTGCACGCGCGTTCCCACCTCACCTCCCGTGTTTTCATCGTGTGCTGCTCGTGCTCTCGCGCGCCACAAGGACCCGTAGCGCCCTCGAACGGCCCTGTAGCTGTGAACAGGACGTGACGTCCATTAGTGAGAATGGCTTTAAATATTGCAAGGGTAGCGGCCATCCCTCGAGTGCTTAACCTGACGCGTTGCGCACAACGAACGCTGTAGAAAGAAACAATTATAAGTGTCCGCCTAATGCGCCACGCTTATTGAAACGAATAAGCCTTAAGCACTGCACACTTTACCTTCCGACAAGCCACGTTCGGCAAACTGGTGTGCAACCACTTGCAGCAAGCAATATTGTTTTATACCAGAAGATCTCACGTTGTTATATCTAAGAAATCAGGAGAACCGGGTACTAGAAACAAAAGGAAGAAAAAAAAAAGCCTATATGTGGACGAAAATAAAAAAAAGCAATGGGCTCGCTCTATCTTTTAAGATGCACGTTTTAAAAGGTGGATTTAGTTTGGTGAAAATCGGTGAATTAAAAGGTGGGTCGCGCGTCAAACGTATAAGGAGTCGAGAACACGAGACAGAACTTGTACTCCTCATTAATACTTAGGTTGGTGACAGCCTCGTGACACAAGCACCACACGCTCTTCTTCTGCCTCACATCCTTTCAAGGCTCGGACTCACACTGTCCCCGCTACCTCTCCTTAAAGACAATTTATGGCTGCGGCATTAGCCCCTGTTCTTTTTCTCGTCGCCTAAGAGACAGTGGAGAGACAGAACCCCATCACGTCTGTCTTGTCTTTACGCGCCGTCGGAAGCGCCTGAAGGATACGCAGCGGCACATAGCAGCTTACGAGAGCGTAACCAGGCGTAATGGGCAAGCACATGCGCCCGAACCAGACCCGGACACTCCAGTCGTCTCCCTGCATTTGATGGTTGTTTTATTTTCGGTATATTCGTTTTCAAAGTTTCCCTGTAGAAAACAGCGGACGCGACGAGCATTCCTTGCTTTCCTCGTGGGAGAGGAAGGCATTCGCTTCCCCTGCGAAAGGTACTGGATTCGAATCAAGGTACAACCACCTACTCACAGCTCAACGGTTACAAGTGACAGGTCAACGCCGAACCAGACCCGGACACTCTAGTCGCCTCCCTGCATTTGATGGTTGTTTTATTTTCGGTATATTCGTTTTCAAAGTTTCCCTGTAGAAAACAGCGGACGCGACGAGCATTCCTTGCTTTCCTCGTGGGAGAGGAAAGGCATTCGCTTCCCCTGCGAAAGGTACTGGATTCGAATCAAGGTACAACCACCTACTCACAGGTCAACGGTTACAAGTGACAGGTCAACGGTCACGAACGACAGTGGACTGGCTCTCGGCTTTCTTTGAAGCAAAACCGTTGCAAACTATCTCAACAATGTGAACCGATCTTTCAGATCAAAAGATTTTTATAGTAAGTTTGACTCCACTCTTGCGGTATATAGTATAAGTGACGTATGCGGCTTCGTCCTTCTCATCTGTCTCTATGAGGCTTCTCTGGTATATACTGATCACCGTCCCTTCTCGCTGGACTATATCAGGAGAGTCACTCGGGCTTCGGGATGGATATAACCTGCTCGGTTTAGTAACGCCTTACAATATACCGTTTTATCTACTTCCGCTGAAATCGCCCGTACCCAGTGTGCAGTGGCTGTATCAAGCACACGCACGGCACTGGGCCTGAACGTGGGAAGAATATCACAGTTCTTTTGAGCATCTGGAAACAGATCGGCACCGACAGGACCCGACAGCCTGTGCCGACTACGAGCGGCCGTATCGATCAGCGCGAGGGTCACTGCGTTCCCTTGGCCGCTCTCCGAGCCAAACCTGGGCTCCACTCCCCGCAGTGCGCAAAACAGCACCACGCGCAGCTTCCGACTTCTCTGCAGCGCGATGTGTACGTGTCACTGCTTTCCAAGTCACATCCGAAGTCAAAGCCATGCACTCCTGATACACGAGCTCCTCAACAGGAAATAACTCAAAACGTTCAAATGAATAATCGTTCCAAAATGCAAATAAATTTGCATGTCGGTGTTTGATAAGGCTACCTAACTATCTACCAGTAGCTTCTCGAATTACTGGCCAAATGCAGGGTGTGCGAAGAATAACAATATAGTAGACTTAATACAGAGGGCTCAATGATGTGTTCAAATAGATCAGTGGTGCCCGCTACAGTGCGCACCAGTAATCTATTTGTACACATCATTGAGCACAGACAATGAATATGCCCTGACAACGAAGGCCGAAAAAAGTTCATTCACTCCCAGTATCGTACGTCACTCACTCTTGACGTTTCCCTTTCCCCGCTAAAAGCGGAAAGCAAGTTTTAATTGAAACTGTGCAAGTCTAGTATAAGTCCTTTTCTGCCAAGTTTTTTTTCTGCTTTACTATACTGTTCTTTGAAAGCTCTCCGACCAGTGTGAGCTGTATGTTCTCATCAGAGAGTTTTGAAAATCTACTCAGAGTAAAATATCACGTAGCGGTACTGTTCCATTATGCACATACCTATGTTTCGCTACAGATGTTCTTCAAAATGCTTTATAATCTCCTTTTGAATGAGCATGAATGAACATGAAAGAATGCGCATCTCTCGCATTCGCGGGTCACAGAATGGACAACAAAGAATTAAAACCGGCAAAACGTTTGTTGGCTAAATATAAATAAAAAACTACGTTGCAGTCCAATATCTTCGTATCATCAGCTATGATGGTGCTGCAATGCCAAAACTATGCTCTACATACCCTTTCAACAGTACTAAACGGTGCTGCCTGCCAACTGTTCTGGTGTTTTTGCCCCACCCGATTGATCCCGAAAAATCAGCTCGGTGAGCACTGAGCGCTACACTGCGTTTAAATATCAATTAGGACTCAATGCGCGATCGAATTCGATATGGTACACCGAGCTGCAAGGATCATGCGAGAGCCTAAAGTGCGAGATGCTGCGAAAGTTCTCCCTTAGAGCCGTGGCGTCAGCAATTCGGAATCTGAACTAATGTTTTTCATGCCGATTATAGCGCCGTGTTCCCGTTGCGCAGCCCAGTCAAAGAGAGCGGACTACGCTCGGAATCCACAGAGCACGGCGCGCTCGTGCCTGGAGATATGCTAAGGCAGGTGGCGTCGTGAACGCGTGCGCGTCACGGTCGAAGCCTCTGCCACCATTTACTATACCATGGTTTGGTTGGTTGGCCTATGAGGTTGAACATCCTAAAACGACTAAGGCTATGACAGACGCCGTAGTGAAAAGCTTCGGATTTTTTTACCACCTAGGGTTCTTTTAACGTGCACAGCAATCGCACAGCACACGGGCACCTTGCTTCTCGCCTACAGCGAAAAGCGGCCACCTCCATTACGGCGTCTCCCATAACCAGAGTCGCTCTTGGAAGTTAAACCTCAATCCAACCAACCAAAACACAAGCTTCGACCGGGACGCGCTTGCGCTGTCATAGCATATCTCTAGGTACGTCCACCAGAGTGATTGCGTAGGGCAACTATCGCAGCGCAAGTTCCCCATATAGCTTTCTCTTCTGGGTCACGAAAGGGCGAATCAGAATACACACGCTGCTTCTACTGCTCGCAATAAACACACATAAACAACACGTCAATCAATTCTGCCGCCTTGCACGTGCAACAGCTCTATGTTCGACCCTGTTCTTTGATGCGAGTCATTTTTGCCTATCCTTGTACACACTCTTAGTTTTCGTACCTGTTCTCTAACCAAACAGTTGTCTCGGAAGAGCGAAAAGTGCACAAGGTGCAAACTGAACGGCACACAAACAATTAGCCTATGTGTGCCTAAGAGGCGAGCTTCTGTACGTTAAAGAGAATATAGAGCAAAGGAAAACCAATTTGCGCACGCTGGCCGAGCGGTCGATATAGTAGAAGGACTCGAAGGACTCGCAAGTGATGTATACGCAAAGTTTCAAGGGGACACCTCTGTTCGTCGTGCGCAGTGTCGGTTGGCACGCCTCTTTCTCTATCTGCTGGTTAACGGACAGAGGAAAGAATGAAAGGCGGGGTAGAGGAGAAAACGATCTCGCTGCTCGATTTATCGACGCGTGGCCCTGCTCGGACGCGTACACATGCTGAACTTTTCTGCTCGCTTATCCTGGTTTACGCGGCCGTTACGACTTGTAGAAAGACGGGAGAAACAGCAAGCTTGATTTTCCGATGGCCCTGCCCCCGTCGAAGGCAAACTAAACTACGCTGATTGATCGGGAAATGAGCCGTGACGCTGAGTGGTTCCTAAAATAAACCGACGAGCTACTTCCTGCTCAAGCTGTCTCGGCAGGGGCAACAGACGGCACTTGTTCGAAGAGGCGGAAACAGCACGCGATATCGTGACAGCATGACGTAAGGACTGGTCTCCCATATCAGCAGACGTTTATTGCAGCCACTGTGCTCACATATGTAGGAAAAATTCCTCCAGTAAAGTCCTTTCGTTTCTATAGGTATAGAAATGCATATTTGGGTACTGTAAGACTATAGCTGTAAAAGCACAGTGGGTTTATTTCCCTTTTGTTTTTAATCGCTGACTCACAGTGACTGAATCCATGTAGGAAGTAGTGAATCCTGCCTCATCAACTGCGACGTGATTAAGAGGAAAATAACACAAAAACACGTAAGGTTAACGATGGACCTGAGAAGGTTTACATTCATTGTCAGATGATTAAGGATTATTGCTAAATTATGTGATCGTGTTTTCTATCCCTCGTACTGCAGAACAAAGAAAACACCTGCTCGTTCTTGAGCGGCTGAATGGTTTGCTTTCCCCATCATGTGCGGCTGCCTGCCATCACCTTTACTGCATGTGAGACTGGTTACATTTGGGAGAGCCCTTCGGCCTGCAGTGGTAGCAACTAGGCTGAAGAAGGAGGTGCACGTGATGACCCCTATTTTACCCACCCGAGTCTGGCTCTCTTGCCTCAGTCGAGCGTTACGTTGTTTCAGTTAGATTTACCAAAAAACTAAGTCATGGAGGTCGGAGCGGCCTCGTCAACTGTATCATTATTCAGAAAAAACACCGAAGCATGTGAGGTCCGTCCGTCCGTCCGTCCGTCCGTCCGTCCGTCCGTCCGTCCGTCCGTCCGTCCGTCCGTCCGTCCGTCCGTCCGTCCGTCCGTCCGTCCGTCCGTCCGTCCGTCCGTCCGTCCGTCCGTCCGTCCGTCCGTCCGTCCGTCCGTCCGTCCGTCCGTCCGTCCGTCCGTCCGTCCGTCCGTCCGTCCGTCCGTCCGTCCGTCCGTCCGTCCGTCCGTCCGTCCGTCCGTCCGTCCGTCCGTCCGTCCGTCCGTCCGTCCGTCCGTCCGTCCGTCCGTCCGTCCGTCCGTCCGTCCGTCCGTCCGTCCGTCCGTCCGTCCGTCCGTCCGTCCGTCCGTCCGTCCGTCCGTCCGTCCGTCCGTCCGTCCGTCCGTCCGTCCGTCCGTCCGTCCGTCCGTCCGTCCGTCCGTCCGTCCGTCCGTCCGTCCGTCCGTCCGTCCGTCCGTCCGTCCGTCCGTCCGTCCGTCCGTCCGTCCGTCCGTCCGTCCGTCCGTCCGTCCGTCCGTCCGTCCGTCCGTCCGTCCGTCCGTCCGTCCGTCCGTCCGTCCGTCCGTCCGTCCGTCCGTCCGTCCGTCCGTCCGTCCGTCCGTATGTATGTATGTATGTATGTATGTATGTATGTATGTATGTATGTATGTATGTATGTATGTATGTATGTATGTATGTATGTATGTATGTATGTATGTATGTATGTATGTATGTATGTATGTATGTATGTATGTATGTATGTATGTATGTATGTAT